>NC_045143.1:25855269-26155269 GCF_008831285.2 Nymphaea colorata
AAAATTTGAAGAAACAAAGAAAGTCATTTCATCCTACAACTTAGTGAAAGAGAAAGTACTCACATGTTGTCACCATGACCTTGTTTAGTGGCATGAATTTTCCACTCAAACCGACGTTGGTAGACAATACCTTTTCTGTACTTATTCACTAAGGAAAAATTCATGCTTTAACTGCAATTGAAAATACCTGTGATATTCCTCGGATTATTCACAAGCAATATTCAAGATCTCATTTTGCAACCTTAGCCGGGGTTTATATAGGTGAATCCATAGATTGTCACCATTGAGTACAAACAAAAAATAATAAAATAATGCTTCGAATTTAAAGTTTATTTAGTCACTTTTTCTTTTCTGAATTTTAGTTTCTTTCAAATAATAAAATAATGCTGTTGTCATTAATTGGCTCATTAATAGTTATATAGCACTCCACATGTATGGATTTTTGGAAGGACTTAAGAATAGTTTCATAAAAAGTTTTTGCCAACACTTTACAAGTTTAGGTGGGTCATTATCAAACAATTAGTAGTGTATATCTCGCCTACATCTGAGCTTATACAACAAGCAAAAAAAAGGTATACCACTTAATATGTGCAGATCAATCCCAATGGACGTTACAAAATTTATGCTAGTTGATTTATAACAACATAACTATGATTTTCAAACATGTTATAGACTATTTGGAACATACCCTCTATGGCAGTGGTAAATGGGCAACAAAACTGTTACAAGACAAGATCAAATAGGCCCTCTTCAGCTGCACCAAGGCTTTCATCCGAATTTGCTGCTATGCTCTCATAAAAGAGGGTGGCTTTTCAGTTTTTGTAGTCCTGTTTCAATGCCTCATTTGATATTTATGTTAATTCCTTTTCCAACGCAAAAATAGTAATTTCTTTCTCATGACAAATTTGACCAGGCATCAGCAAAATTAGGCCATAAGTCCTAACTGCAAATGCAAGATAATCAGAATTGTACAAAAGATCTAAGTAATATTTGGAGCTGGGAGAAGATAGGAGAATAAAACCTAAAGAAACATACAATTTGAAGTAAATACTAAGAAGTACAATAGGCAGGCCCAAATATAATTAAATAGATAAAAGTATTTACCAACCAACTTGGGAATAGGTGACCATTGGCATTGAAGGCCCAAGCTTGAGCATCTTAATAGCAAAAATACAAGGAAATAACATTTGAAAGGAAATAACTCCAGATTTTCATATTATGTAAATGTTATGGATGATCAAGTAAGCATAATCCCATGAATTAAATAAAATGGTGATCCAGTTTATACATGTTTTTTATATTTTTTCTTCCTCTTTCATTCAAGATCATTATATGAATCTTTGAAGTCCCAGTGAAAAATCTTATTTTATTTATATATCCATGAAGCAGCCGTAATGAAATATGATATGGAAACTCAAGAAATGAGATAGAAAAGTCAATTTCTTCTTTTTAACTTATCAGACAGGAAATGCAAAAGGGAGTAAAACATATGGGAAAAAGTGTTGTCTGAGTGCGGGTGAAAATGTAGCATTTCAAAAAAGACAAAAAAAGTCTCCACATGCATGCAAGGAGATATTAGTATATACAGCTTTTCATTTGGCCCACATCAGGTCTCTCAAAAAGACTAAGTAGTGATGCTTTTTTATCCAAACAAAGCCTGTAAGTTTGTGTTTCCTCGTACTTAATCATAAGAAAACATGCATTAGATTAGAAATATCTGAGTTTCTACAATCAGGTTTTCACTTTTCATCGAATCTAACCAGTTTCAATTTTCAACTCTTAATGAAACACATAAAAGTTTCACTGTAACTAATCTACAACAGTGTCCCACTAAACAGAACATGATAAAAATATCTACTAATTAAATTGAATAAAAAACATTTGCCGACACAATTTCTCCCGGTACGTAAAGTGGGGCTTAATCAAAGAGGAACAAAGGCATTTGCCATCTAGGTGTCTAATCCTGCACACACACATATCGATGAGCTGTCTCAAGAAAAGAACAGATCAACATAAAGTATCAGTATCAGTTTCATAATAGATATCATATGGGATGCATCTTAGCAACTAGGGATGAAGAATTAGAAACAACAATGCTGAATAGGCTTTTTAATACTTGTAAATACTGGAAGAGTAAACAAATGATCGTAAACCAAGCAACTTGAGTGAATAAATATCAACTTCAAAAAAATTATTTGTCAAATCATTCATATTCATCTGATTGAGTTCCTTTTTCTTCAGGCAGTTCCATTTCTCTGGAAAATTTAGAATTCTTTCATAATTTCAGCAACTAATCTGTACTAACAGAAAAAAAAAAAGCCAGTGATTATTTGTTTGCAGAATGTAATGCAGACATCTATGTTAAACTTTCAAGTGGCACCTAAATGAAATAGGCATGTGAAAGCTATGCATGAAAATGGTTAGATAAAATAGCTCTGCTAATGTATTTTTTTCTTAAAAGAACACTCATTTAAAAAGTTCAACCCATCAACCATGACAAGAAAATCTAGATCATGAAACACATTCTTCAAATGCTTTGAGGAAATTCAGAAATCACAAGTCTTTCTCTTTATTTGCAGATATTCAGATATATATATTTCCATTCTCTCACACCCATATCTGAGGTTGCACTTTTTCTGCTATGCATTTTCCTGCTATACCTGCCTAGGCAAACATGACAATGACAAATGGTACTCAAAATGTCAATCAATAAAAACTCCATTGAGATGAGCTACCAAAAATATAGAGCAGTTGGGAAAATTTTGTCTATTCACGAATATCTATTAATTAGGTAATTCTTTCTAAAACAATGAAGAGAGAAAACATCATTTGGAAAAGAAATTGAAAAAAAAAAGCCAATGCACAAACAAATATTACAAAGTGGACATTTCAAAACCCTAAAAGATTAAAGAAAATGAATAAAAAAAAGCCTTCAGAAAATGGTGTAGATTATATAAGCAAAAAACTAGTTTTTCAAAAAACTGAAGCACATGAGAGAAGCATGATTCCTTGAATTAGAATATCAAAGTTCAGAAATCACAAATTCCTGAACATCAGTTTCCCATTTGCATAGTTAAAGTTTCAGCGCAGATAATGGCCTAGTGAATGAGCTAGTGGGCGCCCAAGCCTTTTTTTCTTTCATTGGCTTTTTCTCATGCTATAAACACTAAAACAAAACATTCACATTAACTTATTATCATGAAACTTCATTTAAAGATAAATATCTAACTCAATTCAACATTAGCCTGTCTTGTTAAACTAGTTAGAATATTTTTCCTATTTTTGATGCTTTTTCTGTAGAGAATTTCATCAGAATCATTTTCTTTACTGATAGTTCTTCTTTGAACCTCTTTTGAAAATTTTATCTCCATTGCGTTAACTGTTTTTCGTTTTTTCTTCTTTTCTTTTAATCACTTAGGAAGCAGTAACCAATATTCTGCCACGTTCTGTTGATAACTCTCTTTTGATCTTGTAGTTCTGCGTATGATGAGTTAAGGTTTTGTGAAGATTTTAATTTTGATGCTACTGGTGGAGGAACTGTGAGACGTGTGGAAAGGTTAGAAATTGGGATGTAAGACCAACTCTAGGTGCCCTGTGTTAAAAATATGAAAATGCTCTGATCTACTTCTCGTGCATCAAAGTGGAGCAAGTTGAAGAACCTACAAATGGAACTGGCTACACTTTTTTGATGAATTGCACTAATATCTGTTGTGATGCTTGAGAACACAAGCATCATCTTGTATTCTCTTATTTAGAATGCAGTTAGATACATGCAGGTTCCATTATGTCAAAAACTGTAGCCCTAAGTTGTTTTTGGAATTACTTAAAAAATTTCTTTCCTTAACAAAATGTTTTTTATCCCAGCGTTTACATTGTGGGTGCATCGTTTAAGCTCAGACATTCTTGCTCCTGGATATTGGTGGAATAGAGTGCATTTCTTGTGCCAAGACAAGTTCGCTTAATGCAGTAAGCCTTTTAATTGTTGGAAAACAGAAGTCTCATATATATATTTTGATGTTACATGATTGCAGCACATTTGTGGCTTTGGGCTGTATGGTTGACTGCTGACTCCACAACTGCCACATGGACGCAGCAATGAGCTTTCATCGGATTTTACGATCATTGGTTGGAAGCCAGAGAAGATTTATGTCCAAGACATCCTGGGAAGAATGATCTGATTTTTTTGGAAAGAAATTCACCTCTAGAAAATGCATGTCCTCTATAAGCTATTGCTAGTTGGTTTTTGTGATATACTGAAAGATTTTCTTATGGATTGCATGGATTGTACAAAAAATTTTCCCCATTCTTTTCGATGCTTTACTTATTATTTGTTTCTGTTCTATCATTTTTCATCAATTTGCTTGCTGGGCATCTGATGCGACCTGCCATTGAAGCTGCTCAAAAGAGACAAAGTTGCAGTTGCTTCTCAAGATCTATTGGGGCTAACACGCCGAGGAAGGTTAAAAGAATAGGGATTACAAAATTTCGTTCCCAAATCGGACACAACCACGACTGAATTTATCTCTTAGGATTGATATACAAGTAGTGGTTCCCTCCCAAGTTTCAACCTACTACAAATCAAGAATGGTAATGTGAGGCTTTACAAGCATCAACGATACAAGAAGATCTCTCCCTCACTCAACAATCACATCATCCATGCCAAACCATACATTCAATCACTAGGTCGAGCATTCCACACCCTTCGCCCTAGGACAGACCGAAAGCTTGGGAATGTGTCCTCAACTAGGTGAGATTTGGAGGATTCTTGAATGGCTGCAAACCCGAAGGTTGGCTGGAAATCAAATGCACCTGCCCACGCAGCTATAGGTGGTTTCGGATGTACCTTGCTGGAGCTAATCCAGCACTCACAGAGGAAGAAGGCCAAGTATATCCTTGGGATTCAGCAATACTCCACAGCTCAATCGGCTACAAGTCCTCCGATGGCGGTCAATCTCCAATGCGCAGGCTCCTAGTGTTCAAGACAATGCTAGCAATTTACTGTTCTTGTAAGAAACAGCTGAACAGAAAGTATTGGAGGAGGCGCGTCACCCGAATAGCAGGAAACCCCAATTGTGTGATGTAGATTGGGGGAAGCTATCTTCAGATTGGCGCTGAAGATCGCCCTTCCCCTTCAAATGGATGGTAGATTGGAATGAAGTCCACCACCAGCCTGCTACGCCTGTGATGTGCACTTCCAGAAAACAGGAGTTGTCACTGTATACAATCAGAAATCTCACATGAATGCAGGAGTGGAGATGCTTCACTGGACATGAGATCAACCCCTACTATCTGTAATTAAATTTGGGGGATGCTGGCATCGAACGGGCGACGACGCACACCTCTTCAAGTCAGCTCCTTGCAACAAGATTGAGCTCCAACAGGTTCTGCTTCTTGCCTAATTCAACAGCTTGCTGCCACAGCTATCAGCAGAGAGTATGGTGCCGCGAAGCAATCAAGAGCTCAAGCAGAAGATAATTGTACAGATCATCAAGCTTGAGTCATGCAGAATGCACTAGAGAATCGATTTCACCCAAGTCTGTAACAGAATTTGGGGAAACGGGCGAGGATCCCTCTCGCAAGTGTGGAACCAACTCCCAGACAAGCAATCCTTCAAAAAATCATAACTCCTTGTACAAAGGACCAAAAATTATTCCATTTGATCTGGAGGAAGCCAAGATCTAGGGAATTAGACACTGCAAAAATCAGAACCAAAGTCGTTTCCTATTGGTGACTTGTTGAAGCTTGAGGTTGCACCTGGTTTTGCCTGAAATCAGCTTGTCGCAGGACTCAGGCAACGTCTAGAGCGAGTCACCTTCAAAAATTTACCAAAATTAAATAGTAGCTCGGATTCACCTGCAAATTTGGACCAGTGATATCTGAGATTCTGTGTACAGAGGTCCAAAAATCATGAAAGTTAATCTGGAGGAAGCCAAGTTCGGGAGGATTAAACGCTCCAAAAATCAGCCCCAAAGTCGTTTCCAATAGGTAACTCGTTGAAGCTTGAAGTTGCGCCTGGTTTTGCCTCAAATCAGCCTGTCACATGACTCAGGCAACTTCTGGAGCCAGTCACCTTAAAAAATTCACCAAAATTCAACAGGAGCTCGGATTGAGCTCAAATTTGGACTAATGATAGCGGAGATTCTCATGTACGAATGGATAAAAATTCAGCTTCAAATAAGCTTCCAAAAGGTGAGTCATTGAGGATTGAAATCAGCCTAGTTTTTCGTGTCACTAAGAACTGCGCCGCCTAATTCTGCAATCTGCCGTCATTATTCCGATCAGCTCCGGCGAACTATCCAAAACAGCTTGGATTCTTCCCAAACTTCACCAGAATGATCCCCCAAGAGTATGAAGACGTCTGAGCCATTTGCCTGCTCAGATCAACCTCCGATCGCCAGAATTGTGCTGATTTTCAGAGATTGCTGTCGCTGTCTTCAGAACAGTAATTTAGCCTCTGTTTCTTCATCTTCAGTCAATCGACTCCTCACTGTTTCACTCCGTAGCTTGTCGCAAGGGATACACAATAATTAGACACAGATTGCGATAGTAAGAATCAATTCTTAAAAGAATGGAAATCGATCTAAGTCAGACGATAGGCGATCTGCCTGAAACAGGGATCGTTCTCACCTGAACTCATCAGCATATCAAATCCCTCTCAAATCCTTCGATCTTAGTTAGATCAGACCGAACTATTCTTCTCGTTAGATGAGTTGACTCAAATCGATCAAAATGTCAGCATCCTCTCCACTTCTGATCTAAAAAACAAGAATTTCTCATGGTAGAATATCCATGGAGAAGGATTTCTTACTGATTAAGAAGTTCCTTCGGCTGTCGATGTGGAGTTCAGGAATTCCTCGGATGAGCTATGATCTGCTGTGTAACCAAGTGATCCTTCTTCCGATTCCAGCCTCTAAGCGCCTCAAGGATTGGATAGCACTTGCACCATGATTGGATCTACTTCTGCACTGTATTCGACGTCTACAGTTCTGGTAGCCTTCCCGGTTCAGCTCCTTTGGTTCTGTAGGTGATCTTCTTCTCCAGCAAAGTCTCCTTCGCTGGCCAAGGTTTTGGCACCACACTTAAGCAGCTCAAACTCTCTCGCGCGCAAAAGAAAAGGTTTCTTTTATTGATTCAATTTCCAAAAGTTACAAGTTTTGCCACAGTCTCCAGCTTATATGCCACTGGACTGTCTCGGGTTTAACCCGTTGTCTCGGACTGATACGAGTACAAGACCTGACTCAATAAAATCTAGAACAAAACAAATACAATGACTCGGTTTGGGCTTGAACCCAGCCGTGACACGCTCAGGTTAGCTTGAGCTCTTGCCAACTAAACCTGACCTGGACGCACTCTTGGTTGTGCCCAGTCTTTACATAGCTAACACAGTCTTTCTCTACCCAAGCCCGCAAACTCTGCTCTTCAGCCTTGCCTACTGACCACTGACCTGACCAACCTAGTCCCTTCCATGCTCTGCTCAGTTGACTGAACCTTGCTTGAACCCATTGTATGCTCCTCGCTCTGGTCACTGACTGCAATCTGTAGGTCGCAACTCTCTTTAGTCTTCAGATTAACCTCACAACAGATATCGCTGCCCTCTACAATCTCCCTCGCCGGCTTGCACCTAACGCCTTACGCTTTGGTCTCCTTAAAGTAAGGTTAACCTCACTAGCCTCCGGACTGCCTATCTCAATCGGCCCTTCAGTCTTGCGCTCTACATTTAGCGCCTCGGCTTTGCTTGACATGGAATTAGCCTCACTTAGCTCAAAGCGCCTTGGCCCTCCCTGTATCTTCTATTGGTTAACCTCACAATGCCTAAGGTCAATAGCTTCAACTGATGCCGCGCTAGCCATCTCCCGCTTCCGACCGTGACTGCGATTGCAGCTGGTATCCCGCCTATGCGGCAGCCTCCTCGGCCACACTCAACTGTGCTCTAGGTTGGTGCACATCAAGTCCACCCCCCTTCAATGGAGCTTGTCCCCAAGCCCTCTTTTGACAGTCATCACGGTCTGTTGGAACTGCGTTAATACAGTTCACATCTCCACCCTCACCTACCCATCTTGGATGAGCACCATATTTCCTTGGCAAGGACCTTAGTAAAGACTTTTGGTATATGGGAGGTCCTTGGTCACCCTATAGGCATTCGTCATGAACCCAATTTCCTGACGTCCTCTATCATGGGCTTGCTAAAGTCTTCCCCCAGTTCTGTCATCGAACTTCTCAACAAGTGACAGTTTTTGGTCCTTGTTGTTAGCAATAGCTCACCACGCTTCCGCTGCTCCTTAGCCTTCACCTCGAGCATATAATATGACTGTATAGGGTTCGTCATAACAGTCTTACTGTTCTGCAATTTGCTGCATTTTAGCCTCTTTCAGTTGTGATTCCATCTTTCCCATGGAATAACTACTGCCCATCTGGTCTGACCCTTCTCCTGGACCTTGTGTCAACAGCCCTTAAGACAACTGGTCCTTCGCTATTCTCCTTAGGGAACATAATGGTCTTTGTGGCAAAGTCCCATTGGATTTTTCCCAACGTTCTGAACCATTGCATTCCCAAAACTACATCTACTCCATGGATAGGCAGAATATATAAGCATTGTAAATGGTACATTCTGAATATGAAGCACCCTATCCATGCATAACTCCTTGCATGTGTGACGTGTTCCATCACCGGTTTGGACATCAAAAGAATATATCACTTCACTTTTACCACCTATCAATTGAGCTGTCCCTGGACTTATGAAATTAGTAGCTGATCCCGTGTCTACGAGAGCTAATACTTTATGGTTACTGATGTGTCCAACAGCCTTCATGGGATCCGGATGTCTTTTATTAGCTATCGTGTGACATAGCACCTGGCTGTCATCATGAGATTCATAGTTCAAACTTTCTTCCTAGCTGTCTTGCTCTCTAGCTGATTGCTCAACTTTATACTCTTCATCTTCGTCATCTATGACTATGAACAAGTTGATCACTTTGCACTTATGTCCACGAAACCACTTGTCTTCACAATGATAACACAACCCCTTTGCCATTCTCTCATCCCACTCTTGCTGGGTAATGTATTGTTTCTTAGGGCTGTTAGAGGTTGGCTGTGGTACCTCCTTCTTCTTTGGTAACATTTCCGGATTTGGCGGTCTGGTCCGATGTGGGTCAAACATTTTGCCTTGCTTTTGGAGAGCCCGCTTTCGTTCCATTTTCTCTTCTTTGTGTCGGGCAACTTTCATGCATATCTTTAAGTCACGAGATTCTTGGGAAAGCACAGCCAACTGAATATCAGGCTGTAATCCCCCAATGAAAGCTCCTATAAGGCTGCTTCATCCCAACCTCATACTTAGATAAACTTTCAAACTTGTGTTGATAGTCCAACACAGTCCCGGTTTGAGTGAGATTCTTTAACTGCACATTAAAATCTGTAAATCTGGAATCTTCAAACCTACTCATCTTCTCATTCTTGAACAGCTCCCAAGTTTGATGGCTCTCGGTAGCTAATCCACTGAAACCACTTCAAGGCTTCCCTTCGAAGTACATCACCGCGTGGGTAATTTTTTTATCATTTGGTATGCCTTGACACTGAAAATATCTTTCAGCTTTGAAAACCCATTCATGAGTTTGCTGTTCACTAAATCTTGGAAATTCGATCTTAAGTGCTGGCACTCTTGCTTCAACCAGATTTCGGTTCTCTCTCTCTTGATGCCCTACTGGCTGTCTCCTATCATCAACCGGTGGATTAGCTTACTCTTGATCCTCCCGAACCTGTCTTTGATGATCATGGACTGGTGTGTGGTTGGCGTTCCCCTTGTGATTCAACCCTAAGATGAGGTTGATCTGTCCCCTCACGCCTATCTCCCACATTTGGCACTCCCTTAGACCGATTTATGAGTTTTTCTAATTCTTCAAGTATGTTAATAGCTATCAGTCCTTCATGATTATTTTGTCTTTCATAAGTTGTACTAGGCGCATTAGACCTGGTTTTGCCATGATTCTCACGGTTTATAACACTTTGCGTAGTCTTTTCAACATGCTCCATGTGTTGGTTGAGTTGATGGTTTGAAGTAGTAACCGCGGTAATCAATTGCATCATATGGTCCAGCTTGCTGTCTATTCCAGTCATCTAGATATCTATTCCATTCATCTTGTTCTCCATCTGAGCTATCTTCCCATTTCCAAAATCCAACTCTGCCACAGCTTCATCATCGTCTTGAGGAATCACCTCGGCTTCTGGCTGCTTGCCTTTTCTCACCATATTTGCTGCGTCAAAGACCCCAAAACAGCAACAATACCACTTGATGTGACCTGCCCTTGTAGCTGCTCAAAAGAGATCAAGTTGCAGTCGCTTACCAAGATCCATTGGGCTAACATGCTGAGGAAGGTTAAAAGAATAGGGATTACAAAATTTCATTCCCAAGTCGGACAGAACCCCGACTGAATATATCTCTTAGGACTGATATACAAGTAGTGGCTCCCGCCCAAGTTTCAACCTACTACAAATCAAGAATGGGAATCGGAGGCTTTACAAGCATCAACGATACAAGAAGATCTCTCCCCCACTCAACAATACATCATCCATGCCAACCATATATTCAATCCCTAGGTCGAGCATTCCACACCCTTCGCCCTAGGAGAGTCTGACAGCTTGGGAATGTGCCCTCAGCCAGGTGAGCTTTGGAGGATTCCCGAATGGCTGCAAACCCGAAGGTTGGC
Organism: Nymphaea colorata; assembly: GCF_008831285.2. NCBI lineage: Eukaryota > Viridiplantae > Streptophyta > Magnoliopsida > Nymphaeales > Nymphaeaceae > Nymphaea > Nymphaea colorata. The sequence continues at coordinate 25,865,970 of NC_045143.1, forward strand.
TGGAAATCAAATGCACCCATCCACGCAGCTATAGGGGTTTCAGATGTACCTTGCTGGAGCTAGTCCAGTACTCACCGAGGAAGAAGGCCATGCATCTCCTCGGTATTCAGCAATACTCTACAGCTCAATCGGCTACAAGTCCGCCGACGATGGTCAATCTCCGATTCATAGGCTCCTAGTGTTTAAGACAACACTAGCAGTTTATTGTTCTTGTAAGAAACAGCTGAACAGAAAGTAATGGAGGAGGTGCGTCACCCGAATAGCATGAAACCCCAATTGTGTGATGTAGATTGGGGGAAGCTATCTTCAGATTGACGCTGAAGATCGCCCTTCCCCTTCAAATGGATGGTAGATTGGAATGTAGTCCACCACCAGCCTGCAACACCTGTGATGTTCGCTTCCAGAAAACAGGAGCAGTCACTGTATGCAATCAGAAATGTCAGATGAATGCAGGAGTGGAGATGCTTCACCAGAGATGAGATCAACCCCTACTATCTGTAATCGAATTCGAGGGATGCTGGCGTCGAACGGGCGATGACGCACACCTCTTCAGGACAGCTCCTTGCTACAAGATCGAGCCCCAATAGGTTCTGCTTCCCACCTATTTCTACAGCTCACTGCCACAACAATCAGTAGAGAGTATGGTGCTGCGAAGGAATCAAGAGCTCAAGCAGAAGATAATTCTATAGATCATCAAGCTTGAGTAATGGAGAATGCACCAGAGAATCGATTTCACCCAAGTCTGTAATAGAATTTGGGAAATGGGCGAGAATCCCTCTCGTAGGTGTGGAACCAGCTCCCAGATGAGCGTTCCTTCAAAAAATCATAAACATGGGTACAGAGGTCCAAAAATCATGAAATTTGATCTGGAGGAAGCCAAGATCTGGGGAATTAGACGCTCCAAAAATCAGGCCCAAAGTCGTTTCCAATAGGTGACTAATTGAAGCTTGAAGTTGCACCTGGTTTTGCCTGAAATCAGCCTGTCGCAGTACTCAGGCAACGTCTGGAGCGAGTCAAATTCAAAAATTTGCCAAAATTAAACCGTAGCTCGGATTGAGCTGAAATTTGGACCAGTGATAGCTGAGATTATGATGTACGAAGGCCTAAAAATTCAGCTTCAGGGCAGCATTACAAAGGTGAGTCATTGAGGATTGAAATCAGCCTAGTTTCTTGTGTCACTAAGAACTACGCCGCCAAATTCCGTGGTCCGCCGTCATGATTCCGATCAGCTCCGGCAAACTATCCAAAATAGCTCGGATTCTTCCCAAACTTCACCAGAATAATCCCCCAATAGTTATGAAGATGTCTGAGCCATTTCTCCACTCAGATCAACCTCTGATCACCGAAATTGTGATGATTTTTGGATACTGTCGTCACTGTCTTCGGAACAGGAATTCAGCATCTGTTTCTTCATCTTCACTCAGTCGATTCCTCACTGTTTTACTCCATAGCTCGTCGCAGGGATACGCAACAATTAGACTCGGATTGCGTCAGTGAGAATCAATTCTTAAAAGAATTGAAATCCATCTAAGTCAGACATTAGGCAATATGTCTAAAACAGGGATTGTTGTCACTTGAACTCATCAGCATCTCAAATCCCTCTCAAATCCTTCGATCTCAGTCAGATTAGACCGATCAGAACGTGTTCGCATCCCAAAATTTTATTGGTTTTTGAGTGCTTCAAAAAATTGAGTTTTGTTTTCAATGCAAGGGCTATGTTCATCATTGATGTATTTCATTTTAACTTAAACATCCTTTTGATTCTATATGCGGTGTAGAAAATATTGAAAGTTTGATGTTTCAAATTTTTGGAAAGACTCTTGAAGGGTTGCCTGAAAATGTGAAATGTTTTGAGGAAAAAGTGGAATTAGTAAGTATCATTTGAAAAGCTTGTGAAATCATTTTGAAATCACTTTAGTGTTCTCTTAAGACTTTAAGTAAGTTTGAGATTTTACTCTAATTCGGTTACCACCTAGTTAGAGCTCCATCCCATCTTGTTTAAGTTCTTTTGGAGAGATGCCTATGATCATAAGTGAAATAAAGTGGGTGAGAATGCATGGATACATTTATTCTATATGAATATAAACATTCCTACCACAACATTCATCTAAAGTCATTCCTACCACAACATACATCTAAGGTTTTTGTTGTTGTATATAAGAAGAAAAATTTTTGAAAGGGGATTGAGATTGCAGACCATCAAGAATGACTCCACTGTTAGGTCATTACTTGGTTTGTGGTTTTAATGAAGTTGGTAAATAAAAATATCATGAGAGGAGAATGTTAAAAAGAATACAAGAGATAAAACATTCTTATGAAAAGAAAGAGAGAGAGATAGAGAAAGACATGCATACATGTGTACATACAATCACATATATATATATGAAAGATTAAGAGAAAAAGATGTATTTATTTGAAGAGAAAGAGAGATTTTAGAGGAAAAGAAAAATATCATACGTATATATGGGTATGAGAAATTTTATAAGAGAAGATATTTGTCTTGAAAAGAGGAATAAATATTTGAAAGAGAGGAAATGGAGCACATGTACATACGTATTCATGCACATATGAAAATTTATAAAATGGAAAGTGAAAGCATAGAGAGATAAAGATGGAGGGTCAACATGTTGGTATAGATGTATATAACATGTGTATACATGCATACCTTCACAAGATTAGAAATCAAAGAATAACTTAAAATTACCAACTTCAAGTTTAATGTGGGCCGGAGGGAAGCATGGACTCATGCAAGAGTCTAAGCTAAGTCCCTAAGGCCATGTTAGAAGGTTCATTTTGAAAATGTTTTGGAAAATATGATTTATATAGGCATAGAATGTTATTATTTAATTTGTTGTAAGGTATATATTTCTTCCACCGTTGGGTATGGAAGAAAACAAGCAACATAACGAGACACTCGTTAGGGTTCCTAATGGGATGATTAAGAAGGAAACGAGCGCAAAATGACATGCAAATGCATATTAACATGTGCATTTTCGTGAGGGTTTATCCGGGTTGGACAAGTCCCAACCTCAAAAATTAATACGAAAATAGAGTGTCCCCAAACCACACTCTCATTCCCACCATACATTCACATATAAGTAGAAAACCAACCAACTATGCATGGATAATACATAGACAACATTCAATGAAGGAAAGAGAGAAAGAAGATGATGGAAAGAGCAAGGTTCAATTAGGAGGGAGGACATGATGTAACTAATAAATGATATACCACCTCATCTTCTCATGTTCCCGGTGCACCTGAGTATAGCCTTTGGACTCTAAAATAGAGGTTGAAAGCTATCTCCTTTGGCCATGGAGAAATAAAGAAGAGAGGGAAATAAGGGGAAGCAAAAAAAACAACAAGAATGTGCTCATGAAAAGAAAGAACATGATTAAAATGAAAGATCCTTTCATCTTTTTATACTCCCAATGCACTTGAGCATAGCTATTGTCTCTAAAAAGAGATTGAGTGCTATCTCCTTTGACCATGAGAAAATGAAGATGAGAAAATAAAGAAAGAAAGACAATGCTATATTCAATAAAAGAGGAAACATGATTCAATCATGAAATGAAAAATCCTCTCATCTTTTCATGCTCCCAATGCACTGGAGCATAGCTTATTGTCTCTAAAAAGAGATTGAGTGTCATCTCCTTTGGCCATGGGAAGATGAACACGAGAAAAGAAAATAACAAGAACAAAGCTATATTGAAGAAAGAAATAACAATAACAACAAGAATATATTTATGAAGGGAAAGAACAACAACAACAAGAATATATTGAAGAGAAGAAAGAGCAAGAAGATTTTACTGAAGAGAAAGAACAGTAACAACAAGAATACTTGAAAGAGCATGATTCAATCATAAAATAAAAAATCATCTCATCTTCTCATGCTCCTAGTCTACTTGAGCATAGCCTCTAGTCTCTAAAAAGAGGTTGAGTGCTATCTCCTTTGGCCATGAGGAGATGAAGATGAGAAGAAAAAATGAAAACAACAACAAGACTAAGTTCAAGAAAAAGAAATAGCATAATAATAAGAACATATTAATGAAGAGAAAGAATAACAACAAGAAGAATACTTGAATCCTGATTAAAATGCATTCTTATCCTCCCGGTGCACTTGAGCATAGCCTCTTGTCTCTCGAAAGAGGTTGAGTGCTATCTCCTTTGGCCATGGAGAGATGAAGATGAGAAAAGGAAAAAAAAAAAGAAGAAATGAGAGGAATGATGGTTACATACCTCTAATGAGAAATGACCTAACGAAAACGAACACCTTCACTTGAAGATCCCCTTTGAGTGAAGCTTCAAGATGATACCTCCAAGAGGGTTGTAGCTTGCTCCAAGTTGGAGAGGAAAATGGAGAGAGGAAGATGGAGAGGGAGAGAGCTCAAGAGAAACTATAAGTCTTCAAGTGAGAATACACTAAAATTTTTCCCAAGGGCCAACCTTACCTAAGAGGGAAGAAAATGAGGGGTATTTATATAATATTTTGGAGCCAAAACCCTAAATTTGAATTTTTTTGACCTAAAAAGACTAAAATCACCCTTTAAAAGGAGATTGTTTTGGTCAAAAGGAAGGGCAAATGAGTCTTGTCCACCCAAAAAGATTAAAATCACCCTCTAAAAGGAGATTTTTTGGTCAAAAGGAAGGGCAAATGGGTCTTGTCCACCCAAAAATACTAAAATCACACTCTAAGAGGAGATTTTTTGTCAAAATTAAGGGCAAATTGGTCTTGTCTACCCAAAAAGACTAAATACCCTCTAAAAGGAGATTTTTTGTCAAAAGGAATGACAAATTGGTCTTGTCCACAAAAAAGGACTAAAATCACCCTCTAAAAGGAGATTTTTTGGTTAAAAGAAAGGGAAAATGGGTCTTGTCCAGCCAAAAAGACTAAAATCACCCTCTAAAGAGAGATTTTTTTGGTCAAAAGGAGGGCAAATGGGTCTTGTCCACCCAAAAAGACTTAAATCACCCTCTAAAAGGAGGTTTTTTGTCAAAAGGAGGGGCAAATGGGTCTTAAATGGTGGATTTGGATTTGGATCTGAACTTGGGTTTTGGATCTAATTTGGACATGAAAGTTGTATTTTTATTTAATTTGGATCTAAAAGTTGTATTTTGGATTTAATTTCGATCTAAAAGTTGTATTTTGGATTTGAATCTTGTGCCTAAATTTGAGTTTCGCGCTTGGATAAAACATCATAATCTTTTAGAAAAATTTAGGATGATTACACAACGTCAGCATCCTCTCCACTTTTGATCGGGTAAACAAAAAGTTCTCATCGTAGAATATCCACGGAGAAGGATTTCTTACCGATTGAGAAGTTCCTCTGGCTGTTGACGTGTAAGTCAGAAATTCCTCAGATGAGCTACAATCTGCTGCGCAACCGAGTGATCCTTCTTCCGATTCCATCCTCTAAGCGCCTCAAGGATTGGAGGGCACTTGCAATGTGATCGGATCTACTTCTGCACTATATTTGATGTCTACAGTTCCGGACTTTTCTAAAGAGGCAAAAAAATTAGGCCACCATGGCAATGCATCGCACCAAAGGATGGGCAAGGAATCAGTCTATCCTTTCTGGATATTGGCCAAGGATCAGCAGCAATCTGGGGCTTCAGAAAATATCAGGAGAGTATCCACTTCTACGTAGTTTGAGAATTGTACAATAAAGCATATTTGCTTGGCGTGATTGATTCACTCCAAAATTTGCACTTGATTTGTTGATATTATAGTGAATCAAAGTCCTCCATGTGATCCTTGACCTTTTGTAAGCTCAAATTCTATCATTACCCCTTGATCTGAGAAAACATTGAGTTCTAGTGATGCAGGTCGGATAGGGCAGGGCGCCTGGTGCTGCCAAAAAAGTGTGTAGTGGTATGTTACTGAAATTTTTGTTGTTGATTTTTCTGAAACTAAGACCATGTTAGACTTTTTCATCCTCTTATTTTGCCATATACTAGAGTGTCTAACTTGATTAGAGCTGCTTTTTTCCTTGGCCTTCCTTCAATCAAATTTGGTTTTTGGTACACTCATATGCTTGATTCTTATGCAATTCTTAATCTTGAATAGACATACTTCTCGGCAATTTCTCATCCTGAAGGACTGCCTCTTAGGATTCAGGATACGGAAAGGATTGGGTATATCAATTTCGATTTTGGGCAAATAATAACAGTAGGATGTATGTATTGGAAGGTGTAACATCATCATTCAGTCAAAGCAACAGCAAGCTGGTGCAATAGGTAATGTGTGCAGCCTGGTCCTTTCTTCTTGCTTGTGCATGCAATGCTTGGCACGCAAATAATTAAGAAGCCTCTCAATCATCCTTGTGTGTTTCTTTAAATTTACACTTTCCAAAGTTGAGTTACCTTTTTTTGCATATAAATCAGCAAATGATTGTGATTTCTGTTCAAGTCATCCAAACTTCACGGATTGACAAAGCTTTCTACCAGACATAGCACTACTATTTTTGAGTAGTATCCCATTTAATATAAGGCAACTGGTGTTATGTTATTATAGGTCATACTGGAATGTAGTATCATGATCAGAATAGGTTCATAGCCCTATAACCATGTTATTTGGTCATAACTGTATAGGAGTTATGACCATATATATACTTATATGTGGTGGGCTGTATAAGTAAATGTACCCTATTTAGTACATATTTAGTTGAGTTTGGTTTCTAGCTAGACATACGATAAGTTGGGATGATGTGGATGAGCAATAATAAGGAAACTAAGAGAGAACATGGGTAAGCACGTGATTTTATTTGTTTCCCTTATGGACCCAAATTCGAAGGGCATCGCACTTGATCCCCTCTCCTCACTCATGGGTCCTATTTCTCATCGCTGTTTAGGTAGTAGTTTTTTTGAAATGTGATTCTAGATTTTATTTGATTTGATTTTTTTCATTTACATAATCTTATACTAGCTAACTATTTCTTGTAGTCTTGCTACGTTTAGTTGTTTTAAAATGTTGGATATGGTTGAGAAGGCCCTATGGTGTTTCTGGCACATAGCCATCTAACCATTCATCTTAACAATCTAACCATTCATCTTAACAACCCCCCATCTCCAGCATGTGGTAGATTTCCTTCTATTTATCCCTCCTTCTTGTTTGCTCTTCTTAGCTGGCGTAAAGAATTTTCAAGTGTAAAAAGTGAGAGTAAGAGAAGGTGTTCCATCTTCAAGCATCATCGAGCACACTGTCCACCACACTGCTGGGTCCTCCATTGAACTTTCTCTTTACAGGTTGGGACTTGGTTCCATTTGGAATCGTGTTAAGGTCAGGTCTTATTGGTGAGTGTCAAACAGGTTTAGAGTCTTTAGACTTTGAGACCTAGGTTCAGTATGTATCTTTTTTTATGTTCCATGTGATTCCATCCAATGGTCGTGCTCAGTTTAGAGTTAGTTTCATGTAGTGTGTCAGTTAACTAGAGTCCTCATCATGTGAGACTATTGTTGAAGGTCAATTGTTCGGACTTTCTTCTTGTGGTGCTTGACTGGCCTTCTTTAGGTGCATATATAATTTGTAGTCTAATCCAGTGGGGACGGGTAGTTTTCTGATTTCATGCTTGCTTGAATCTTAGTTAAATTGGTTGGTGTCTGATTATTAAGTGTCATGTTTTCTTCCTTGAGCTTGTGATTTTGAATACGTATGTTAGTTGCGCATGGCATGGTTACACCGATTTATATTTAGAATGTATATGAATATTGGAGCTGTTATGCCTTGGTATTTACTTTGTGTGTTTGTTTCTCTTCATTAGTCAAGCCTTTCTGAATGGGTCGAACCTAGTTAGTTAGCTGAATTATTTTGCAAACATATATTAGTCATCGATTTTTTTTTTCGTTATTTGCCTCTGTTCATTGACATTCCTTATATCATAAGCATTCAGTATTTTTGAAGGTCCTCTGTTTCCGTTGAGTCAATACAACATTTAGTTTTGGTATCAACTCTTTACAAAGACAGGTATAACCATGATTTGGCAAACCTATAAAAACTACAAAAATCATTCTTTGTTTCAGAGTCAGAAGACTTACGACGTTCTGATTTGGTATAAAGTTGAATTTGGGTTTCATTGTTGGTTTGAAGTTTCTTGTGTGAAAATCAGCCGACAAAATTTCAATTTTTTTGCAACTTTGAGTTCTTTGATATATTGTTGTTAAACTTTTCGCTGTTTCTATTTTTCACAAACAAAAATTTTGAAAACTGAGCTCTATTTCTTGTTTTTTGAATTCTATCTAGGAAACAGATTTTTCAATTTTACTTTTTACAAATTTTTTAGTGAAATTTTGTTGTTATTATTATTATTGTTTATTTAAGGCTCTGTGTCCACATCAAAGCCAATACTCCAACCTACACAGTTTTAGACTTTTTCTTTATTGGGGAGAATTGTGATTTTGCATATATTTGTGTGTTATTCCTAGGAAGATTATCTAGTAAGGTTTTTGATTGCCTTATTGTGTTCGAGCCCTTCCTCACTTGGGTCTCCTCTAGAGTTAGCGCTCAAGCCTGTTCATGTCTATAAGAAGGAGTGGGCTGCCGTGCCACTAGGTCCTTGCTTTAGGATCTCAAGGCGTCACTCTTTCTTGGAGTCCTTGGTGAGTCTGAGGATAGGGATGTGGTGCGACCTCTAGGGTGAGAATACAGGGGGAGGCATAACGTGCATGGGTGCTTAGGGACTTGGTAGGGATTCAGCTTGGCTAGGTGGGTGCTAAAGGAGAGGGGCATGGAGGGGATGGGAGTGATTGAAGTCAGGGGGCTATACATGAGAGAGAGAGAGAGAGAGAGTGAAGGGGCTTGAATCTCCCTTGTGCATGTCCATCATTTTCTGTACAGCCAATCGAGTTTCTCTAAGTCGAACATGGATCCATTTGGTTGTCCTTATGAAATTTATGTTCTTTTTTGTGAAGAACACATTTTAAATTGAATTTTCTTGATGTTTTGAATTTTCTTCTTGTTGCCTTCTTAGCTGTAGTTCAATATAGTGGGGACGTGGTTCAGGGTAGTGCTCATGGTTCAGAATGCCATGCTTGTTGAGTCTTAGTTAAAGTAGTTGCAGTTTGATTGTTAACTGTCGTGTTCTCTTCATTGAGCTTGTGATTCTATTGCGGATACGTTAGTTGCACATGTCATGGCTATACCAGGTATAAAAGGATGCATGTGTATACTGGAGTTTTATAGTCATCTATATTTACTGCTACTTCTTCTACATCGGTATCTTCACATTGTTTTGTTTCTCACTTCAAGCCTCTTGAAAAGGCTAGCCCCTTTCTCTCTTGAGTACATAGGACACTTGAATATGCTTTTGTGTGTGGGAGACTCTACCTGTCTTCATAATTGTTGATGGTGTAGTAGAACAAGGAGGCAATAGGATGATCTATAAAAATTTGATCATTGGTTCTGCGTGCATTGTATTTTCTCCTAAAATTGGTAGCCGATTGAAAGGTGGTTATGAAGAAAGGGATTAGGAGCATTTTATCACCTCCTCCTATGCATCAATGTGTGAGTACAATTTTTCAAATTATGATCTTATGTTGTTTTTCAGGATTTGTGGATTAATTGGAAAACTTTAGATAGGGATTTGCATTTGAGTTTGTACAATTAAACTTGTTTAGGTATGAAGCTCAATTTGTGATGGCACATGTACAGGGTTCATCTCTTTTTTTTTCCATTTTTTTATTGCAGGTAGTTGAATTTGGCATCCTTCATATATTTCTGCTATGTAATCTTGACATACTTTTAAAAATTTAAGTTATTCAACCGCTGTTTGTAGGACCTCTCAAGTATTGGTGCAAGAGAAGCAAAGTTGATGTGCTGGTTTCCTACTTAGCCACATGGAATGATGATGCTTTTTCTAGTTCTTTAGATAGTGTTGGCTATTGGGTTGAGGGCATGCCATTTGTGCACTCATTGAGTGGTTACTGGAAATTTTATTTGGTAACTAGCCCCACAAGAACACCTATGAGGTTCTATGAGAGTACATTCGAAGATATAAATTGCAAAGAGCTACCAGGTTTGTCTTTTTGTCTCATATGCAAATCAGTGGTAGAGTTAGAAAGTTGAGCCACAGGGCCACTGTCTTGTCATTTAGTAGAATATAAAATGTCATTACACATAAGATTTTCCTGAAACAGAAGATGTGTTTTAGATAATAGAATAACAAATTGCACTACTACCCAAAAATAACTTAATAAGTTAATGAACAATATAATTTTTAATGTCTTTTTTAAGACTCATTTTTAATATGACAGAAAGGTGATGCCACTTAACGGGCCTTCTTTTTGGGAGTTTGTCCCTATAAAAGTTGACTTGATTTTTATATTTGTTGTAAAGAAAACTAAATCCACACTACAAGATGAAATTGCTTCCTGAAATGGATTTTCAATGAGAAGATGGGTGTTCACAAAAATTTGTCTACATCAAACTTTATGTGCAACTAGTAAAAAAGAAACACGGCAATTGTTATGCTCTCTTATAATTGCTATTCATTAAGAAAACATTTTTCCTTTTTTAATATGGCAAATTTTGAAATGAGAAACTGCATGTGGGGCCTTTTCACATCCCAAGCCATGGGTGGCCCTGGCCCTGTCTACGATGTCAACTAATTTTATGTGATATTATTTTATACTTCTTGCTCCTTTGCCTATCCACCAAAAGTGGGAGTGGTCATTGTTTCTCTAAGCTTTACTAGTGTCATGTTCACATATGTGACTACTTATCTTTCTATTGCTCTCATTCACTTATACTAAATTACTATGTTGACAAATACCTACACTTTCTGAGTTTTGCAAGGTGACTGCCCTGTTCATAAATCCTACAACCTGTAAAGAATCTCGAGTCATGCCTATTCAGGTACTAAGGACTCGGATTGTTAATGTATGGCATGAGAGAGAGAGAGAGAGAGATTTCTAAATCTTCGTAAATGTTGTCTTCGCAAGTTTGTTCTAACTAGAACAGGGTAATCTTGCATAGCCAAGAAGAACGAGGTAATTCTATATCATGCAATCACATGCTTTAAGACCTTGTTGTCTTTGATTTGGTATTTAAAATATTTGCGATCAAATAGTATTTGAGTATGCTTTGCATTTGTGACTTGTTTTTTTCTGTTGAATAAGAACACAAACTTTATATTTGCATTGTTAAAATTAGTTTGTAATGTCAGCACAAAGTTAACTTCGGATGTTCTTTATTTTTATGTTTCTTCGTGCATTGGTGAACATTGACCATGTGAAGTCAACTTACCCAATTCACTAGCCCACCGTTTGCATTAGTTCTTGTAGTGCATTTTCAAGTAGTCCTCCTTGGAATGCTGGACTATGACCCCATATGCTTATTTTGCAGCCTTTGGCATTCATTTTCTTTCTATGTAGCCCACCATTTTCTTGACCTAAACATGCAACTTTTGCAGAACTTGGCAAACTCGACCTCCGAACTGGCTTCTTCACTTTGAGACAAATTAAAGTAGCCACATTGAACTTCGATGCTGTTGACATATGGAACTTTTCTTTATAAAATATCTACGGTAGTTAGTTTGTCATTGCTGTGGACGAGTATGGTGCAATGTTTAGATATTAACTATTCCATATTTCTGTGTATTGAATAAGTTTTTGTTCCTACTGATACAAGAAGGATGTAGGTGAAACCAACTAAATAGGCTACTGAGTGAGGCCTAGTTTGTGGATGGTACCCACGTTTCTTTTAGAAGCCTTCCTTCAGTTAATTATGATTTTGAGTCAAGCAAACCCCCTCCCACTAAAAACTGTTTTTTAGAGGGTCAAGTTGTTTTTACATGTATATTGTATAATTCCCATTTTAACCATATGTAGTTAACAAACCAACAAGAAAATCTTGAAAATTAGTGTTATCTTCTCAACTGTTTTATTACATTTTTTCTACTTATATTTTATATTTGGCAATGCTTTCCTGAAAAATCTTGAAAATTGCATGTACATACTGATGTATGTGACTCCATGCTCGTGCAAACCTATAAGTAGCAGCTCTTTCACGAGTTTGCTGAACGTTTAGAGAGAATTGTGACAAAGATAGGTTGTTTACATATTTTCACCTGCTATGCCTGTGCATCTCATTGCAATGTAGCTTCTTTGCTAACTCATCTTTCTTTTCCTCGCATATTGTGCAGAACCTGAACACTATAAGCTGGTTGCTGAGGCAAAGTTCCCAGTAATTTTATATTTCAGTCCACATTCAAATTCATTTGTTGATATGTACAGTATAGTATAAAATATATACTTCATACATGTATTGTATATATGTTAACATATATCTATATACATATATTAACATATCACATACTATATAAGTATACACATATCACATATATAATAGATATATTTTATATTCCACTTATATGTATATACCATTATATTATAGTATAATATAGTACATATGTACATACATATATAGTTTCAAATGTTATACATATTATGCATATACATACATATATATGTAATATGTTTATATATATGTTTATACATATATGTGTATATGTATATATGATGTCATACATTAATATGATTACACTTGTATATATCCATAGTATGTAACTGTGTTATATAGTATGCATCTATGTCACACACACACACACACATATATATATATATACACATTGTTTGTTATATATGTAATTTCATTTGTGTATAGTTTTAAATTTTTTATCAAGCTTACCTTAATCTCATCAAAATTCAAGGTTTTATTAAAAAGAGTAAATGGAGGGGGGGGAGGAGAGAGAGAGAGAGAGGAAGGAAAAAAAGAAGAGGAAAAGATAGGAGAAGGAAAATAAGAAAAAAAACAAGAGAAAAGAATAACAGATGCCACCAGGACTGTGCTTCCCATTCAGGCAACTGATGCAAGCTTCTTTTTTCAGTAAAATCTAGATTCCTAATGTAATCAAACCCTATTTTATAAATCTTTGCCCAAGCTTAAAACTTAATTATGCAAAAAGTTTGGAGTTTGAAACTTTAAAGTTTGATCATTGTTTATAAGTTATATTTTTTGCTGGCTAGTTGTTTCTTAACTTGCTACTTTGGCTCTCGTTTGCTTCGTGATATACTTTTGGGTCACTTACAGTTCATTTATTGGTTCCTACTTCCGAAAATTTGTAGGGGTCTCTCTACTCCCTCTCGATTCCATACTAACCCTGGTCCCAAGAACAGAGGCAAATGTGAATAAGTGCTTGGTGTTTTAACTAACTTGAAATAATTATGCTTTAGATAATTTATTCCTTATCATCCTGTTATGATGTTATCTGTTAATTTATTCCTGCTTGGGCACAGGCTTTGATGAAAACGAGCTAAAATGCATAGATAATGAAGAGACAGACAATGCAGCTCAAAGGTTGATGATTTTAATTGTTAATATGTTCATCGATTGGTTTCTCATTTTGCATTCCTCTAGCACATGCCAATTTAGTGCTTCTATTAGAAATATATGCACATGAATAAGCATTTTATGCTTAAGTTGGTCATAAGAACTGTTTTTTCTTCTTGTGTTAAGTTAATTTCTTTTTTTCCCAAACTAATTACTTATTTACTCTCTAGTCTCTGCTTTCAAATGACATCATTCTGGTGTATCTTGCAAGCACGACATGTTCAGCGATTCATGTAAATTTGAAGTTCATTTCCTTCTTGTCTGCAATCTCCATTATGTTATTGTGTATTTCCCACATTAACTTACGACAGTCTTGTTCTTACTTGGTTTTTCTCTTCTCCAACTTGGCTGCCTATTAAGTACATGATGTGCATCCAGCGTTCTAGCCATATATTGGTGCTGTTTATAATGTTAAATTAATCAGTGGTGATCACAATGCCTCTCTGACATGATAATACTGTGATTTGTTAGTGAGCTCAGAACAAGTTGGCTTTGTTTGATTTAAATGGTTTTTTTATTAATAAATATTGCTACTATTATTGCTGTTATCACATTTATTCAGCAATTTGACATGATTTTGAGCCGTTCAAGAATGACTGGAATTATACTTTATTTCATGGTACTGAAATCCATGGATCCAAATCAATCCTCTTTCAATCAATATAGATCACATGTCCTTTTTGTTTTTATTTTCAATATTCTGAATTTTTTGTTTTTTCTCTTTTACCTTTTTATCATAAACAATACAATTTTTAACTTTCTCTGATTCACAAATGATTCCTATTTTTGTTTCAGCTAATCGTTTGAATCCTTTGCTGACTAATTAGATTTAGGAATAAATTTTAGCATCACTTCTTTTATTGACAACAATTTTTGTTCCTCGTTGACTGTTTCTTAATTCTTGTGTCTTCTTTTATGCTATTTTATTGAACTCTTTTCTTGTGTCTTGCTTCAAATCTTTTCGAAGCCTTTCTTAAGGTGCCAGGACCTTAAAGCAGGTGAGCTCATTGACATTTCTTCTGAACGAGTGTGACTTTTGTTGTTTAAATATCTCAAGAGTATTTGATATATGTTTATTGTTGCTATTCCTTTTTCTCTTTTTATCATTAGACAAAATCATGTTCTGAAAGACTGTGCTATGGAAAGGAAAGTGTAGTGCAAGCAGATCTAGGTCTTGTGCCAAAAGATGCAAAGCTTGATAAGTATGCTCTCAGCTGTATATTTATGTTTCTTCTTGTTTATCTGGTCACCTCAAGAAAGTCATTTTTCAGCTATCATCTCTGTTATCAAATTTCGGGAATCAAATGCATCAGGTTTGTATTCCGAGTTCTACATGTGCCACTTGGGAGAACGATGATTGTGAAAACCGGTTTTCTGTAATCTTTTTCCATTTTGCTTATTGTGGGCTGTAGATTCTGCATCAGAGAAATTGAAGATAGTGCCATCGACATGGAATAATAGGTCGAAGAAAAGGATGCCTTGTTGAACCAGATGACGGTGGCCAATGTGCAATGTAACAACCCGACCCACTCCCGGGCTCGGGCACCTGGTTCAGGAGATCCCAACCCGCCCCCTAGCAGTTTTGACTCCAGCCTGAAAAAGGCTAGGAACCAGGACAATCTTCTTATCAATGGCCTCCCTTTATAAGCCCTTGAAGATTCCTCACAATGTTTGATATGGGACTAAACTTCTGGGTGTTACAATCCACCCCCCTTAAGGCACACGCGTCCGCACGTGTGGGACCTGAGGTCCGAGTGTTGAAACTGGCTCTGATACCACTGTGACAACCCAACCCACTTCCGGGCTCGGGCCCCTGGTTCGGCGGATCCCAACCCGCCCCCTAGCAGTTTTGGCTCCAACCTGAAAAAGGCTAGGAACCAGGACAATCTTCTTATCAATGGCCTCCTTTTATAAGCCCTTGAAGATTCCTCACAATCTTCGATACGGGACTAAACTTCTGGGTTGTTACACGCAATGGGGGGTCAAGGTGCACAATGCCCCTAGGGAGAGTACCCAGACCAGGAGGCTGCAATTGCCAAGCGGCCAGCATTGGAGAGAACTGAACCTTCGGCAGAACTTGATGGCAGTGACGCAGTGGACTCTCTGGCACACGCTCAAAGCATGAAGGTGCCAGGACAAAGGAGGAGAACTAGACTCACGCCTGGCAGGACACTGCCTTGACTTTCAAGCTAGAACGGAAAAGAGAACCTAGGTTGGTCTCTTCAAGCAAAAAATGCAGTTGATGTTGCCCACGCTATCCAGGGCCAGCAACTGCATACCAACCAAGGAGGGCATTCTGCCACCAGTGGACCCATGGAATGCCCTCAACCAGTGATTACAACACTTGTCTCCTAAGGAAAGGCAAGTACATTTCAAGCACGGCCAGTGCGTCACGTGCAGAGCCAAATGGGGGCGACTACATGAGTGCAAGCAGCCAACGACCTGCTAGAAGAAGCTGAAGCAGTGGCTCTTCCATAGCTGCCAAAGGAGAGGGCAGAGGTGTGATTGTTACCTCTTCCATCGCACAACCAGCCTGTTAAAGGCAAACTGTGGGTAGCCCACACTCTCTATCTCCGTTTTGTGCCCGGTTGTGAGGACAACGCCTACCAAGGAGACCCCAGCAACTGCAGTGAATGTAAAAGGATATGTTGGCACTGCTGGAGCAATTTGGCTCATTGAGGGTGGGTCTGCTCAAGCCATCTTGAGTCAGCAGGGGGCTCGAATGGGGGTCAACACAGGAGGGCCCTTCGGCGCTGCCTACAAACATTAGGAAAACAGGGTGTAGGGTCGACAGCTCCATGCAAGCCTATTTTTTGTTGGATGGGGACCAGGCATTGAACTTGACACTTGACAACCCTCGGCTAAAGCGACTCAGCAAGGATTCCTTGACCTCCTTGAAAGAATAAGTAGGATCCTTGAGGAGGGTGGTGAAACGGTGACCATATACGACTTGGGAACCAATGGCCCCATCATGAATGCCTTGAGTTTTGAGAGAACCACCTCATACCAAGGTAAGGGGGCAACCAGTGTGAGGTGAAAGATGGGCCAAGACTACTGAGCTGGCCAAAGAGTATGACTAGCCCACAGCTTAACAAACCACATCAATTCGGGTCAAGTAAGGGGAAGAGAAACAATTTAGATTTCAGCATATGCTGCCACCAAATTCTACCGGATCCACTGGAGTGCATCATGGGCTAAAATCTATCACTATTACTATATGTTGATGATATCATTCTTACAGGAAATTCACATTCATTTATAATGTCATTCCTCATCACCGTCAAACAACAATTTGCTATGAATGATCTGGGTGATCTGAATTACTTCTTGGGAATTCAAGTTGCAAGAACTTCCAATGGCTTGTTTATGAATCAGTCTAGATATGCTCAAGGCATTATTTCTAGAGCACAAATGCAGCAATGTAAAATAGTGAGTGCACCTGTTACTATTGGTTCCAAATCTCCTGAGGAAATTGATCCTCCTTATTCCAATGCTACTACATATTAAAGCCTTGTAGGTGCACTTCAATACTTGACCCTTACACGGCCAGATCTCTCCTATATAGTAAATTTTGCATGTCAATTCATGCATGCCCCAGCGATGAAGCATTTTCAAATCTAGAAACGCATTATACGATATGTTTGAGGCTCGTCTCAATAAATCCCAAGATTTGACTCTCTGAGCGTACTTTGATGTAGACTGGGTGGGCTGTCCAGATACACGCCGATTGACTTCAGGATACTGCACATTTCTTGGTTCAAATTGTATATCCAGGAGCTCTAAGAAACAACCGACTGTTGCTCGCTCGTCCTGTGAAGCTGAATACCGGGCCCTCGCCGGAGCTGCTGCTGAAATTAAATGGCTTACCTTTATTTTACAAGATCTCGGTGTCTACCTCTCCAGAGCTCCAATTCTATTGAGTGACAACATTTCGGCACTACGTACCACTATGAAAACAGTCTTTCATTCACATATGAACATTTTGGAACTCGATTATCATTTTGTTTGTGAACAAGTTGCACTGGGAAATATGAATACTCAATTCGTCACAACCAAAGGTCAGCTTGCAGATCTTTTTACCAAACCATTGTCTCAGCAACGATTCAGCATCTTGGCTTACACATGCAACCTTCCCTTCGTTGAGGGGGGATGATAACACACCAGCTCACTCCAGAAAATCAGGTGCGTCTTCAACGGTTCATAACTCCAGGAGATCAGGCATGGATCATAACTGCAGGAAATCAGGCATAACTAATATGGCAGAAAATCAAATCAGCCACAAGAGTCAAGAAACTAAAACACATCTTTATAAGGCTCGAGCAATAAATCAAAATTCCAGAAAATTAAGAGCAAAGCCAATCGGACAAGCAACAAAAATGTCTCTTCACAATGATGAAAGATTTCGGGAGAATGTCAGTTTCTCCTATTCAAAACCAAAGGAGAAATTCAAGCAAACAGGTTGTATGCCCATGGAAACTGATTCAAATTCGAACCAGACATAGCAATGTATAAATACCGTGCTAAGGGAACCAGATCATCATGAAATTGATGACTGAGTTGTGGAGTAGGAATTTTTCTTCCGACCCACATTAATTTCTTTTGTTCATCATCTTCATCCTTCTTTCTCTTTTACAGGCTTACAATTAAGTTGATGCCAAAGTACTTGACAATGTTAGAGCGGCAGAATGCAGCATTTTCAAAGATCAGAAAGCAGAATCCTGCGAACTACATAAGGATCAAGAAGAGCAATCTTGCTCTCTGTCTACCTCTCGGGTAACACGTCTATTTTATTTTTCTTTAGTCCATGTCTTAATTGATGAAGTTTCTTCAAGAATTCGTGTGGCATCTTTGGTCTTTCCTTGGCATATTTATGAATGCAGGAAAATTGGTCTCATTTCATACCCTCTTGTTGGGTTTTCCTAGGGTAAAAAGGCATGTCCTGCAGAGTTCCATTTGTTTGTTAGGAAATGGAATTAATTCCTGTTGCGACATGAAGAATTAAGAGTTTTCAGTGGAAAGGTAAGCTACTTAAATGTGTTTGCCAAGTGTAGTTTCCTGAAAGACGATTTCAGTTTTGATATTTGAGTTATTTCTTTTTGTATAAAAAGTTTGTCCATTGTACAGCTGTGCCAAACACTTGAATATTGAGCTGCAACCATGGGAAGATTGTCTATTATGGTTATGGTATATTAAAGGTAAAATACTTAGTCATCAGTGTTTAACCACCAATCATATTCTCATGTGCAACTGATTTATTAGCAAGTAGCTTATGATGCAGAATGTTTACAAGTGGTTGTTTACTGTTTAAGCGATTGTGCTTTCAACGGCCAAAGACTAAAATATCACCTCTTCTTTTCTCTTTGACTTTCTCTCTCACTTTTCTCTTGGAAAAATCAAATGGTCGCGTGCCTACCAATTTCTCTCTTTCTAAATCAGCATTTTTTTTATTTTTTTCCAAGATATCAGGCTATTTTCCATTTTTTTAATGGCCAAAGACTAAAACATCACCTTTTTCTCTCTTTGAATTTCCCTCAAACTTTTATCCTGGAAAAATCAAATGGTCAAGTACGTACCAATTTCACTCACTCACTCTCTCTCTCTCTCTTCTATATATATATATATATATGGAAAAAGCAGAGAGGGAAAATGAATCTCGAGTTCTTTTAATACGAAAATTTGATTGTATTCATCTTTCATCTCAGCATCCTCCTTTCTATATCATAATTAAACAAAGAGAGAAAAAGGATGGTATACCAATAAGAATAACTTATGTGAATTAGTGGAAGAGCGGCCTGCACCTGGTTTTCATTCATTTGGGTTTTTTTCTAAAAGCAGCCACATAGATGTGTTTGAGATGTTTTAAGAAAATGTTGAGTGTTTAGTTGTATAAATTAATTTATAACTTGAAAAGGCTACATATTTTTTTATTCTTATAAATCTTGATCTATTGCATTGGACGTTGGTGATTTCTTTATCTTGTAAAATTGGAAATTCCAGACTTCGAGTGCTTATTTTACTCACTAAATAAATGGCCCTATTTTTGCGATATAGAAGAATTTTGACAAAATATAACTATAAATTTTTTAAAATAAAGCAAATACCTGTTAAGCAGTCGGTGGGCAAAAGAAGGGTTTCTATTAAGAAATTGAAAATGTGAAGGCACTTTTCAAAATTACAGCAAGTTATCAACGATGACGTGAAAATTTTCTATAATAACCCCGCCAACCGCTAAGGTTCTCTCAAAAATTTGTTGCCAAAAGCAAGAAGCCGGGAAGAGAGAGAGAGAGAGAGCATCAGAGCACTGACATGTAGACCTGGGCGGCGGGCCGAGCCATCAAGGGGCACCCGGGACCCAGGCCAGCTGACACAAGCGGCGTTGCCGATTAGTAATTTTTTTTGTCGGTCTTCTTTTTAAAATTATTTTGGGAGCCTGAGATTGATTGAAACTTAGGTACTGATCGTACTTGATGTGTATGAATTTAGTTCTTTCTTGCTCTTCTTTTTCGGTGTCCTTCATTCTCAATCGACTGATTGAGTTGATAAGCCTAGTAGTTGTTTTTTGCTTGATCTTTTTCGAGAAATTCTGTTGAAGAATGTTTGGGATTTCTAGGTCTGTTGGGCTTCAGGTGACTAGATTTGTGGAAGACCATTCAGTATGCCCATGGATTGGATGTATTCATGATTGTTTTGTTCCTTCTCATTCTCATTTCTTGGACATGAAAAATTTTTCCAACTTCGTCTGTTTTGGTGTATATCCCTGGGATTTCTGGTTGGATTGTTGGTTTCAGTGATAGAGTTGCTGGAAGATCGTTTAGTGTGTGATGCATTAGAATTTTCAAATTCTCCTTTGGATTCACACTCTTGAATTCGTTGATGTTGTCTGTTTTTGTTATAGCTTTGTGTGTTGTTTGTGCCATTTTCCATGGATTGATCACTCAATCTCTAGTTCAATATATTTGCTCAGGAGAGGACCGTTTTGTTTGACAATCTTCTTAGTGCTGGCTAATATCTGCAACTTTCCTCTCTCTCTCTCTCTCTGAAATTTCTCCCAGCTCACCTTGATGATTATTTAGTGCCTTATCTCACTTTACAAATAACTTAGTGGGCAACAATGTGAAAATTACAAAATGCCAAGAAAGCAACATTTTTAGATAGATGAAGGCAGAAACCTGAGAAATACTTAAGGAGTCAAGAAGAGCAGTCTTGCTCTCCATCTTACTCAATGTAAACCTTCTCTATGTTTATTTTTCTTTAGTTCTTGTCATAATTGAAGTTTTTTCAAGAATTCGTATGGCATCTGTGGGTTTTCCTTGGCATTTTATGAACTTTATAAAATTTGTCTAATTGCTAACCCTCTTTTTGGTTTTCCTTAGTGTAAAAAAGGGTGTTTAGGACATTTATTTGTTATGAAATAGAATTAATTCTTGTTGAGACTTGAAGAATTAGGAGTTTTCAGTGGATAGGTAAGCTACTTAAATGTATTTGCTGAAATGCCGGTTCCTGAATTCAGTTTTGATATTTGAGTTATTACTTTACTATAAAACGTGTTTCAATCGTACAACTGTGGCAAATAATTGAATATTGAGCTGCAATCAAGGGTAAACTGTTCTTTATGGTTATGGTATGTTAAATGCAAATACTTGGTCACCAGTGTTTAAACAAACACAATGTTCTCTTGTGGCAAATGATTTATTATCTAATAGCTTATGATGCGGACACTTTGTTTTTGTTGTCATCATTTTCAACGAATGTGTGAGCAATACCATTTTGCAAGTGGGTGTTTACTGTTTTGGCAAAATATAACTATAATGTTTTTTCAAAATAAAGTAAGTACCTGTTATGCACATAACAACTTTTGATCCTACCATGACTCACATTGATTAGGACCATCTAATATCACAATAGGCCAGTCCTCTTTGTAGTTGAAAGGTTAACTTCTTTCTTGAAATGGTTGATCCCTCCCTGAAATTGTTGAGCATGCAAAAACCATTTTGAATTCTAATTAGATTGTTACTTTCTTGTTTCTATTATGAAATCAAGATCACAATTTTTACCACATCTACGTCTTGATACGATGTTCCAACAACCAAATAGATACACCCTTTGCCTGACCAAAGAAAAAACCATTGTTCAAGGCATCTTATGGGGGTTTTCCTTTTCACATATGAGGGACTCTGGTCATTTCACATTTACAACATCAGTTCCCACTTACTCCCCTGCCCTTTCCTAGCCGCTCTTCTTCTTGGACCTCTCTTCCCTGCCCCATCTGGTGGGCACCATGGCCAGCTGCTCCTCCCATCGGCCGGAGTCGTACTTGCTCCACTGATCGACCAGGCGCTGAGTTGGAACAACCAAGTTCGCCATCAACTTAAGGCCAGTCAAAATAGTTTGCCAAAAAAATGGTACCGAATTGGTCAATCTCCATGAGAATTGAAAAGGAATGAATATTAAAAGTAATTGGAAAATGATAATATAAAACAATAATGCACTATTTAGAATGAAGTAATTTTCATCTCAGATGCATATATATATTTTTTCTATTTTGTAATTTTTTTAATTAAGACAAGTGTGTTCCTCCTAGATGCACCCACAATCATTAATCATTGCTTAGTACTAAATTGTAGCATCAAAATGACAAACAGGGGCTTGGCCCAGCCCAGTTAAATTTTAATCAAAAAATATATAAGAAAAATATTATATATATCCATTTATTTATTTAAAATTAATTAAAAATTGTCGAGCCTGGCCAAGCCGGGTGCCCACTTCTATCTAGACATAATGTGTGTGCCCTTATTGCATTTTACTTCTTGATTTTGTTACATTACCTGGCGGTTGATTTCTATAATAAGTCTATGTTGTTATCCCCGCCTGTTTGATTGTCACATCAAGATTGGGTGTTTTTGAAGCCGACGCTGTGTCAAAACAATAATTTGATCAAGACTGTGTTACTATGTTCTCCCTTTTTCAGTACCGTAAGGAAAGCTTGAATTTTGGACGACAAAGCCTTGCTTCGAATTGCTTTTGGTGATTTTTCAGATACTGCCTATTGAAAAGTGAGCTTATTTTTATTGAAAATAAATGTTATAAACCTTATACTTTAATACAAGAATATGTTGTTATAGCCGCAAAGTCATCTGCAAATATGATTGAACAAACCAGCAGACTTCATATATACATCATCCATCCTCTACATATATGACAATAAAACAAACCTCATTTAAGGCTGGATTTTACTCTGAACGTCTCATACTAACGTCCGAGCCTGGCAAGAAGTTGAAATATGTTTATATCGATCATTGATCATTTGGCAATTTGCTCGGTATTTTAAGGGAAGCATGAATGAATATAAGTCATCACACACTCAAATCATTTTCCCAAGATACTGACCAAAAGTCTGTGATATTCTCGTGTCCCTCCTCTCCAAGAGAATAGCAAGAGGGACAGTGTGGCCTCCTCCCTCCTCTCGCTTCCGATGTCTTCTTCTTGTCTCTTTCTTGTCACGCTTCTGACCGCTCGCCATTCTTGCTCAGCCTCTGATCGCTCACCATTGGCATTGTCTCCTCTTCTTTTACCGTCCCTCTTGTTGTGTTTGTCTGAAGGGAGAGAGACCTGCTTCTCTCTGTCGATTTTTCTGCTCCGAGTCGCTTGGATGTCCACGGAGACACAGGCACACTTTCTCAACAATGGCGTCTCTTCAAAGCATCATTTTACGGGGGTCCCATTGGACCAATCTGTAACATGTCCGAACCGCAAGAGGGAAACGTTCTGTGTCCCAACCACAGAATCGGAACGAACTCCGTGTCCGAACCACAGTTGATCTATTTCACTTATTATCGGCGCTTCCATGGCATTCTCTTATTGTTTCAGCTCCGCCTCGATCGTCCAATTCCAGTGCTGCAAACTCTCTGCTCAATACCACAGGATGTAAGAGTGCTTTAATAGAGGTGGAAAATTTATGAGGATCTATCCCTACTCACCTTTGGTATTCTAAGTTCGTGTTCATCGACCGTGGTCATTCGCTAAGGAGGTCAT
The DNA here is from genome assembly GCF_008831285.2 of Nymphaea colorata. Lineage (NCBI taxonomy): Eukaryota > Viridiplantae > Streptophyta > Magnoliopsida > Nymphaeales > Nymphaeaceae > Nymphaea > Nymphaea colorata. The sequence continues at coordinate 25,889,384 of NC_045143.1, forward strand.
TCGTCTTCATTCTTCTCTTTGTGCACTATGGTAGGAACCAGTATAAGTCTTATATATTTATTTTTATGCGTTCATCGACCGTGGTCATTCGCTAAGGAGGTCATTCGTCTTCATTCTTCTCTTTGTGCACTATGGTAGGAACCAGTATAAGTCTTATATATTTATTTTTATGCTTGAGCATGTGCATTTGAAGGCTAGTATTACTTCAAAACTCCAACAATTGGTATTAAAGACAAGTTCTATACTCCTGTGTATCATGTACTGTTTGTTTGTTATTGAGAGAGAGGGGGGCAGATTGTCACTGGCCATTTCGAATCTCTCTCGCTCTCACGCTCTTGCACACTCTCTGTCTCTGCATTCCCTCTCTCTCTTATAACTACTCTTTTCTATTTTAAAAATAAAATAAGAAGGCGTTGCTAGCGAGGGGCTCAGTCCCATCCACCGGCAGCATCCAGCAAACCCCTCGATAGGTATACGAGAAAGAGACATAGATGGAAGGCCATTGGGCCCTCCCTGAAGCAAATCAAAGGAGCACGGAAGCCCTTCTCTCTATCACCGATGGAAACCACCAACCAAAAAGGAGGGCATGGGCCACCAAGCGGCAGGCCTGCCTTTTTCTTTTCCCGCCAATAGCAGTGCCTCCTTCTGGACAAGAGGGAGAAGAAGATGAGGAACACATACCCAGGAAGCCTCGTGTATCTTTGCCTTGCAGCAGCACCAGCAGAACAGACCCCGTCAGGGGCCTGGTCCGTTGTGACAAAGGAAACAAAATGGAGAAGGGGAGGGCTTTTGCCCACCCTTCCGACAGGGTAGGGGGAGCAAAGTGTATTGTTATGCCGTGGTTTATCACCAAAGTGAGGCCGCAATGACCTCTCACACTTGCTTAGGAAAAAAAAAATATAAAGGGCCTTATTATTATATTTGTTATTTCATTGTATTGATCAAGCATGAACGGTCACGTATATCTTTTGTAACATCCATTGCCTAATTTTGTTATTTTTTATGGCTCAAGTAAATATTCTCATTTTTATGCATCTAATTCTACTATTGAAAAGAAATTGTATTGTTGACATTAGGATATACGGATCTATACCTAACACTTCATGTGAATGAGTCTGCCCTTTTAACTAATAAAAAGACAACACATGAGAAAGCAATCTTTGAAAAGTGTGAGCGATCTAATCGCCTTCACGTGCTGCTTCTGTAGTTTAGAATTGCTAACTCCTTTGGTCCTCTTAGTCCACTTGATTCTATCATTTCCACCTGCTGAATAAGGTTCTTTCAACATCTCTTACAACATGCATAATGATGGATAGACATTCAATGATTTGATGTCCTAGTGTGTTGAGGAAGAAGAGAGATTGAAGAGTGAGAATGTGCATAGTGCACATGTGGCTTCTCATAAAAGTCAACATAAAATTGGACCAAAGAAGAATGTCATAAAGAAAAAGGCTAAAAAGTCCGCTACATGAACATCTAACCAATCTACTATCAAGCCTCAAAAAGATGTCTCTTCTATGAAGTGCTTCTTCTGTAAGAAGAAATGACATAAAAAGACAAATTGTGAAAAGTATGTGAACTGTTCGCTAGGAAAGATAATTTATCATTAATTTCTCATGAATGTAACTTGATTAATATTCCAGTTAATAATTGGTGGGTTAATTCGGGTGACATTGTGTATATTGCCAATACCTTACAGGCTTTTATGAACAAGAGGGAGCCAATGGAACATAAGATAAGTACTTTCTTTGAAAACAAATGCATTCACATGTCAAGGCCGCTGGGACTTGAAGGTGATGCTAGAGAGTGGTTCTGTTTTAAACTTAAGTGGATACATTTTATGTATCATCTTATAACCGAAACCCTGTTTCTATTTTTTGACTAGATAAACTTGGATACTGTTTTAATTTGAAAATTCAAAATTATTTATTTAGAAAGATTCAATCTGGATTGGTTATACATGTTTGACTGATTAACTACGATCCATGAGTCTCTATCTTGTGGCAATATATCAATTGGTAATAAATGTGGCATGTTGAATGAAATTCTATATGTTTTGGCACTATCGCTTAGGACATATTAAGCATAAGCAGAGTAACACATACAAGAAATGTTCTAAAATGAGCAACAACAAAGTAGAAATTATTCATACAGATGTATGCGACCGTTTGCCCTATGTTATATGGGTGAAAGGTATTTTGTCACTTTTATTGACTATTACTGCTAATTTATCACTATCTTTTATTTGAGAAATTGGAAGTCTATTAAGCTTTGAAAGACTTTAAGAATGAGGACGAAAAACAAAATGGAGAAGTAATGCAAGTGTCTGATCAGATAGAGGTGGTGAGTACTATGGATGTTTTACTGTGATGGGGTAACAGGAGGGACCTTTAGCATGTTTTCTCAAGGAAGAAGGCATTGTACCTTAGTGCACTATGTCTGCTAGTGCATATTAGAATGGTACAACTGAAAGAAGAAATGATATGCTTAAAGAAATGGTTCATCATATGTTGAATTATTCACCACTCTTTATTGGGTTGTGGAGTGAGGCTTTTAAGGATAGCTACACACAATTTGAATAATGTACCTGCTAAAGTTGATTCTAAAACTCCTTATAGTTATTGGCAGGCAGAAAGCCTCCACTATTATATATGCACATTTGAAGTTATCCAGCAGGAGCCAAATTATATAACCCTCACATATAGGCTTTTGACCCTATAACAATTAGTAGCTTCTTCATTGGTTATCCAAAAAGGTCAAAAGGTTACATATTTTATTGTTCATGTCATTGACAATAAGATTTGTTATTCATCTAGAGAATGTGGTACACTTATAGGAGCCCAATGATTTCATAGATGATGATGATCCAATCACCTTTATGGAAATATTGAGTGTATGCAATCTGCACGTTGTATAGAAGCCATAAAGGAAGAGTTAAACTCACTAAAACTCAAGTGTCGGACCTTGTCGCTCTATCTAAAATCGTCAACCACATATGATGCAAATAGGTATTTAAGACTGAAAAAACTCTAATGACAAATTGAGAGACTCAAATGGATGGCATTGACTATATAACGAGACATCTCCAACTAAGAAGTCAACGAATGAATATTATTTTCTTTTAAAACTCTTTTTGACCTAGAGCTACATCAAATGGATGTAAACATTAAATGGTGATTTACATGAAGATGGGATGGAGAATTGTTCTCCTCTTAACCGTATCTGCTTTTTCAGATATTCATATACTTGGATTCAAACCCAGATTTTAATATGAATGAAAGAAATGTCGTATTCAAATCTTAATCCCAAATCAAATTTCAAAATTTGAATCTAATTCGAATTTGATTTTTATATTCATGTCTAAGTCTGAATCCAATTTTGGTCGATTTTCATATTGTGAGAGCATTGAATATAGGATTTTGTTTGAAACTAAATACGAATTTGAATTCAATTGGATATTCATGTATATCTAAATGTGAATTTGATCGAATATTATTTCTTAAATCTGAACTGATCTGATTTCTGAATTAAATATTAAATTTTTTCTTCTTCTGATCTTTTCGAAACAATTCTGTCAGATATCTGATTCAAGGCCGATATATTCATGGCATCCTTAATTGGAAGCCTCCCACCTCCAACATGTTCACCATTATAAATAGGGGACAAGCCCATTTGGGTGTGTCAAAGTGGATATGGATGTACAACAAGTCAAGCGAACTCAAGCTCAACTCAAACTCAGTGAACTTGACTCATTTGCTAAAAGAGTCCATTTCCGGCATATAAACAAGTTCAGTTCAAGTTACATGAACTCAATAAATTTTTTAGGTTTCATATAATCTTTTATATATTTAAAAGCATTACCAATTATTCTTGCTCAAATTTTCTGTACCACTCCCAATGCTGAGCACTAGGAGCCTAATCTTCTAAATGCAACAATTGATTACTTATTAGTATGACTACTTTTTCTAACAGATCTTGAAATTAAACATAATTTTCTTTCATTAGTAATATGACCACCTTACAATCTCTTTATATGAACTTGTCAATGTTGCCTATTGAAATTAGTATAGATTACAATCTTAGGGCATGCTGTATCTATGCATCGGCCTCTTAAATTTGTTTATAAATGCATATTAAAAAATGTTTTGGTACAATAATAGCAACCTTAGTGTTTGCTAATTGTAAACAGTAATTTTAAATGTAAACATGAAATCTCACAAAGGTAAGTAAATAGCTGCAATAAGACAACGTTGTTGATGATGAAAATGAAAATAAAAGTGATACCTAGGTAGAAAATGAAGGATTTTCTTGATTTGGGTATGGGAATTGTACCATTAAAGGGGTAAATCGGCTCTAATTGATCAATATATATATATATCACTATGTTGAGCTTTTTCTACATTTTTCTATTTAAAAATTTCATGAACTAACAATTAATAAAAAGACAAATTAGAGGAGGTACCAACCACAATATGTGGTTCTGTCATCTTGGCATGACCAGCCAACCTGATTATATAGAGTGAGGAATAACTGGTCAATGTGAAAAAACAAATTAGAAGAGGTTACCAACCACAATATCGTTTTGACTGGGATTTCGTCAGGATAAAAGTTTTTTTCTTTTTTCAAGCACACCTTTTACCTTCGCTCATCAAGCCATGCCTGAGCAAGATGATGATGACACACATAAGTCACATTTTGAGCACTCAAGTGCATTTTTGGGGCTTGGAGCCTTCCTGAACGGATGTTGAAATAAAAAATTTCATTGAAGCCATCATTCATTCATACATAGTGCATGGTATGTGATATTTTAGGACCAGAGGTGCAATTCCTGTGCCACATAGAGCCTTTGTGCTCCAGAACAACAGAAAAGGGCATAAATGAATAAAAAAAAGTTCATTGTTACTATCCCCAGGTGGACTCTGTTCACTAAGGAAGAAGATAACCCCAGAGTGCAGAATCTCTTCTTCAGCCAAATCTGCTACTTCTATGTCATCACGTGGGGTCAGTTGATAATGAACTCCTACAGGGTGTAGTACGAGCAACAAAAGAAAAAAAAGAACTGATCCAGGCATCTGACAGATCAGCAAGAAACAAGAAAGGGGAAAACTGATCGAAAAAGGACTAAAAAAATGATGCGCCGGATTTCGCCTTAGGACACCCTCAGAGGAAGAAATGAAGAAGAAACCTGAGGAAGAGAGAGAAAGAAAAATTAATACCTATTGTTGTTGGGCTTTTACTGCTGCTGCTCAAGCTCTGGTCTGCTCACCGATCGCCACAGATGGCTGGTGACAGTAGATGCTTCCAGCTGCTCAACATAAAATCCTCAAAAATAGAAGGGGACAAACAAGATTCAAGAGAATGAGGAGAGATGAAATGAGAGAAGGAAATGGAAAAGAAGTCGACAAAGAGCCCTTATACCTGTTTTGGGAAATTTGACGTTGACCTGTTGCTTTGTACACAATTCCAGTGAAGACCCTTTTATTTTTTTCAATTATTAAATGCAGGACCTAATCAGGGAAGACCTTAGTTGCGTAGAGTAAAGTAAAGATGATTTGTTTATAATCCCTTATGCATGCAGCTACGGCTTGCGTTACAGATCCTGCTCCTCCATCAAAAAATTCTTCATAATGTAACAATTGCATTATAGAATGTAGCTGCATGTGTATACATCAATCATACAGATCTATCTCACTTACAAAAAGTCCAGTAGAAGCCGTACATTCGATTTAAAAACAGTTTAACACTTGGTTTTTTTTTTAAATTAAACCGTAAAAAACGTAACGTATATATGTCTTCCCAGCCACTATGTGCGATCTCAATGTATTTAAATCTAAGAATCCACATCAATAATGTTTTCAATGTTTACAAAGACTGCTCCACAAATTAAATCAGAAAAATAAGAGGCAAGTCCTTTTGAAACACCAAATGTCCAACTTTTCGTTCTGTTTTTCAAACAAACACTTGATCTTGTCAAAAGGATTAAAGTAATCATCCAAATGATGAAATTATCCCATGAAATTGAAAATATTATCAAGAAAATAGAATTAAAAAGGAAAAACTGATAATTAATGGCTCCGGTACAAACTCCAAAGTTATCTATACCAAGATTGTGGGGATAAGTTTAAGTAGAAAGATGTAACTCACTAATAGCTATATATATGTAAAAGGTATTCTGAACTGACAAGCAATATGAGCTATTAAGTTGAACCAAGTTGAAGAGTATGGTCTCAAAAATGTCAATGGCTGAAATGTATCTCTGGGTTTTTGATGTGGCAACATGCAGGATTGATTATGGAATTCTGCCCATAAGGCGAAGATTTTTGTGGAGACATCTCAAAGATAAAAATTAAGGATGTAGAAGATATAGTTATCAGAATCATTCACAAACACCAAAACTGGGGACATTTTTCCTTTCTTAACTAAAATTAATTTTAAGACTGCTACTTGGATAAAAATAAAACAAAAGAATTAGTCAACATGTAAAAGTAGGCCAAAGAATGAGCAAACATGTAAAACTAATCCGAAGGTGGATATTAAAACCACCCAAAAGGAGAATATAAGTTTGTAGTTCATTGTTTGAAAGTCGGGAATATCCTGAATGGTGAAATTGAGTTCCTTTTCTTTTTGTTGGCAATGTTGTGCTTCGATTGAAGGTGCCATGATTTATTGATATATATATTAACATTTTGATGGAGGGAAAATGTAATGGTGAAAGCAACAAAATATGTTACTTTTCAGGGTTGATTTCATCTTTCCAACAATGTCTTTCCTCCTTAAACAAAAAATGTGGCTGCATTTTCCCCAAGTGCAATGACTTGTAAGGAATGGATCTCACGAGACATATCTTTGATTCATTGGAACTGGAACTTGCTCGATCAGAGGTGCGCATCCTTATCTATACTGGTGATTTAGTGGCTGGTATATGTGTCCTACAGGGGTGATTTCGTCGCCGTTAAATCCATGTATACCAGTGATGTTTAACATTGCTTCAAGTCTTCACCGCTATAGACCTACAACGGTAGTTTTTGCCACCGTATATCTTGCTCTAACCAGTATCGGAGACACTGAGAGCCCGCTTCAGCTGCACGCTTATCTTATCGCTCAAGTGTCCCTCCCTCTCCGTTTCATGATTACATTATTTAGTTTGCTGTCAACAATATGGTAGAATTTGAGTAATGTTGGATTTAACAAAGGTTGTATGTCAAATTAAACCATGTCAAGTTTAATGAATTTATTTTACTTCTAACGGTTTGATGAAAAAGTGCCTCGCAAGTGTGTTGCCTAAATAAATGAAAGTGATGCTTTTTTTTATCTGCCATACTACAAGTTATTAAATATTTCACAAGCTTTGAAGGAAAATAGTTGGTAACAACTAAATTTATTTAGACAGTTTTATCCTTCATTTCTGATTTTGACATGAGATAATAATGCTTTTTTCTTCCTTTTCTTTTCTTTAAATTTTTGACATAATCTTTGTGGGCATTATATGCTAAAACATATGTGTCACAACTTGTTGCTTTGCTAGTTCTCGCTTCACATAAATGAAATTGGGCAACCTTTAACATTTGACATGCACAAAAAGTGCACGGTAATAATACTAAGTCTATGACGATAACTCAAATGCAAGCAACCAATCAATGCTAAAATAACATACGACATTTACCTTGAGTAGAGAATAAAAGACTTGAAGTAATTAGGCCTTTGCCGTGGGGCTTCAAATACACTCTAACAAGCCCCATTGCCTCCCACATCTTAAAAAGCAACATATCTAACTAGAGCTGCAACAAAAAGATAGCAACTAATTTATGACTATGACAAAGAACACCTTGCTCATAGAGAACATGAAACAACAATCGACAATTAGAAAGTTTAAAAACTGATACAAATACCTCCAAGTTGTAACTGGTTCAGTAGTTTGTCAAAATCATCAATATCAATAAATGCTGATTTTGTTGTAGACATAGGCTCCCTTCATGTATTTTAGATTCCCTCCATGGACATCAATAAAACTGCCAACAGTCACATGAAGACAAAAAAAAGGTATTTTAAAGACTTACCACAACTACAACAAGTTTGACAGTCTCTTAACTATTATAAATTGTTTGAATATATTAAAAGACTACTGAAAGAACCAAAAAAAAAAGGAACATGTATCTACCAACATTATGTTCATATATGTACAAGTTAAAGTCACACTGCTGTTAAAGTAGATTCCACCAGTCCTTGTTTTTGAAATACATTAGCAATGAGAATAAAAAGCATAGTCAAGGAGGGATTTCCTTTCCTTTAAGTTCATATACAATTTCCATGCTAATGTATTCAAACAATTATTTGTATTTACGTAATATATACATATATATGTACATATTTGTATTATATGTGTACATGCATATGTACATTATGTGTGAATATATAGATATATATTACATACATATATTAATATCTGTATATAAATATGTACAATGTCTACTACCATATATATGTTATGTAGGAATTATGAATACTATATATATTATATTATACATGTGTATACGCATATTACACAACACTATATATATATGTATATATATATATGTGTGTGTGTGTGTGTGTGTGTGTGTGTGTACATAATATTTCCATTTGTACATGTACACATTAGAATATATGTATATATATTATACGTATGTATAAATATTTATATACAGATATATAGCATATATGTATGTATACTATATATATGTATAATGTACAAACTTTATAAATATCTATGTGTATGTGCACTATGCAAAGATTATGTTGTTTGTAGGCCTTGCGTCTTAAGGTTCATAGATCTCAAATCAAATCTCATCCCTTCTAACTTGAGATCAATGATATGTCGATATATATTACATACATGTATTAATATCTATATATAAATATGTACAATGTATAATACCATATATATGTTATGTATGCATTGTATGTATTATATATATTACATTATACAAGTGTATACACATATTAAACAACACTATATGTACATATATATATGTACATAATATATACATTTGTACGTATATACATTAGCATATATGTATATATATTATACATACATATAAATATTTATATATAGATATATAGCATATATGTATATATATTATATATATGTATGATGTACAAACTTTATAAATATATATGTGTATGTGCACTATGCAAAGATTATGTTGTTTGTAGGCCTTGCGTCTTAAAGTTCATAGATCTCAGATCAAATCTCATCCCTTCTAACTTGAGATCAATGCATTTAAAAGATAGTGGTGATCATAAGGGGGTGTTTGACGGCACTTCAAACTGGAATTAGAATGAAAACTCTAGTTCTAGTTTCATTTTTAATTTGATAGTTTAGAGTTTTGAGTCTAATTTTGAAAATGATATTTATGACAAAATCACAATTAAAAGTTTAAAATTGATGAAATAAAACCATGATGACATGTGCTCAAAGAAAAACGAATAAATTATAAAGTTAAGGAATCATAATTCCACCCCTCAGAATAGAATCACGATTCCTAAATTTTGATTCAAGAATGAAACTATAATCTTAAAACATAAAATCTTTATTTGAGGATTCAATTCCCATTTCCTCAAAAAAAGAAAATTTTATTTACATAATTATGCAATTCTGGCCTTGTCAAACAACCCATAAATGATCGTTTTCAAATCTGCTATTTGCCAAAACAGTAGATTTAAGCTAAATCCTATGTTAAACTAGATACAATCGAGAGAGATCCAAAAACTGACCGCCATCTAGACACATCTCTCTAATAACATGGCCCCCCTTGATTGGAAGGGTCATTTCCCAGATCCCATCCTTGTTATGAGATAAACAACTCATAAGTTTGATCTATATCAAATGCAAATAGAGAACCTTTCTATGGTTTGCCACACTGGACCCACTAAGGAAACATTTTCAGTCCACTGGACCACAACAGATGGAAAAGAAAAGCAAAGAAATGGGTTGACCATATCCAAGTGCACACATCATATGACGATTTTTTTTTTTTTTTGTTGTATTTTTTTCTCACATTTCCAAGTCGGATTCAACCTCGCTCGCCTCATCCATACTGTAATATTGGATTGGTGCTCGTCATTGTATTCGACCCTTCCTTTTTTTTATTTTTGTTTCTTCAGGGCTTCATTTTGGGGAATCAGGCGGAGAACTCTCATCCAAAAGAGGTGCCAGTCACACCCGAGGGGTGATGTGCCCAACTCAAAGGAATTGGCACCGTCTCTTCACGATACCAGCTCCCCTCTGACCCAGCGACCGGTTCTGTGGAAGATCTGGCACCGGCTGAAACCCCAGCTTCCAATCCAGATGCCGCGGTCGACAAACAGGTCGCGAGGCAACCTCCTTCACCAGGTTTGTATCCCAAGTTCTACATGTGCCACTCGGGAGAATGATAATTGTGAAAACCGGCCTTCAGTAATCCTTTTTTGTTTTGCTTATCGTGGAATAATAGTTTGATGAAAAAGACGCCTAATTTGGATTCATCGACTGTATGGGGAAGACTTATATCATAGTATCTGCAGGTTATTTCCCCAATCCACTTTGTGATTGCTGATCGAGTACCTTGTTTTGCTGCTTCTCTTGACTTCGGCTTTAGATCATGTATTGGGAGGTTTTTAGTGCCACAATTTGGTCAGGTTTCAGTTGTAGGCATCAGGTGGATCCGTTGCATGTAGTTCTGATTTGATCAACTAACATGGACTGGAGGTCTCTTCAGGGATTTCTTTGTTTATAAAGTATGGTGCCTTCATTTCAATTAAGTTGTCATGCTCATCAAGAATGTTAGTGTTGTATGTTGTTGCTGTGGATAGGAAATTTTGGAAGTCTATGCTTGTTTTAGGCGAAACATTTTCCTCAGTTGTTAGCTTAATCTTTTTTTTCTCTGACCTAGATTCAAGAGTTTTGAGATTCGCCTCGTCACTTGGTCATGTTTCGTAGGGTAGATGGTGAACTCTAGGGTTATCATTTGAAGTCAACTGATGAGAATCAGTTCTCTAAGTGGTGTAGCTTGGTTCAGGCCTTTCATAGATATCTCAAAGAGGAAGCAAGTCAACATATCATGCAAAGGAAGGGCAGCATAAGGTCATGGTAAGGAGTAGGTAGATGACATAAATAAAGTCAAGTCCATGACACCTCCATGTATGACGACATTGTGCTTGGATATTTTCTGCTAATGCTTTATTAGTTTGTGGTCAAGAACATATTTTGCAAAGTCCTCATGTAACCAGGGCACAAGACTGATCAACTTTGCTGGATAGTCGTACATTTAGAGTCTAACAGAGTCCAATCCCGTAGTTGTCATTATCATGCACTTGATGATTTTACAAAATCCACCACATAGGATTGGTTTATCTCGGGCTTCCTTTGGGGAAAGATTAGAGCTTAACGTAAACCATTTGTAAAACTTTCAATCAGTTGAGGACTCAACATTTATGGAAAATCATCACTATTAAACCAACTTTTCATGTAGAAGTCCTTAGGAGAGTTGGTGAAGTTCATTTTTCCAACCCACCAGCCTATGCTATTTTGCATTCACCCTCTTCTTTAAAGTAGAATTCCTTTCTCTTTGGTGATATACCATTTAATGTTAAGAATTTTTGTAAAAGTGATAATTTTTAGTTTTGCTTTAAAACATTTTAAAAGTGTCTTCTCACATAATGATGTGGCTTTTCTTTATTCTTAGTACCTCCTTGAGCAGAAGGATAAAATTTCAAATTTTTGTTGCCAAATAATGGAAGAGGAAAATTAAAAGATCCTGAATATGAGCAGTAAGGAAAGGTCCTGTGAAGTTGAGAAAGTCTAGACTAGTTAATGCTATTGACTCTGGTAATCAAGCATTTGCAAGGATTTAGCAGGAAGATATCTTGAGAGAGAAACCAAAATGTTTTGTAAGATCTTGGTAGGTAGCAAGATGAGAGTTGAGAGGTTGGCTCGGGGCTTGTGTAGTCATTCCTCTAGGTTAGTAATCAAGAGTATCGGGTAGGCATATAGGTGATTTATGTCTATACCGCGAAGAGAACGACTTTAGAACCTTTGGCTTGTCGAAAACCCGCAAGGTGAAGCGGGTTGGATACGCGACAAAGCAACACATAACCACCAAAGCAGTGGAGTTTCAGAGTAGCCTTTGGGATGGTGAGGTATTCCCTCAAAGGTGAAGGTTGGCCTAAAAAAGAAATAAAGAAAAAAAAATTTAAGGCAAAAGCTGAATGCAAGAGAAGAAAAAAAAAAGAGGAAAAAAAACAAAAGGTGTTTGCCAAGAGATGAAAGGCATGAAGGCTGAACTCATAGGAATTGAATGTGAAAATCTTTGGTAGATGTGCAGTCCTAGGGTCAATATCTTCTCCTATTTTTTATTACCTAAGATGCTGAGGATGATTCCTTTATGTTCATATTTTGGAAATTGAAAGGCATCCCTTCTAGAGATTTGATGATATTGATGCGAAATGAATCCTAATGCTTGTACGGTAGGTGCTATGTGTAAATGAAGGCCATATTATTTGCACAACAAGAGCACTCATGCTTATTAGTTAAATTGATCATTTTTAACTATTTCAAACTAAAACTTGACATCTCTAGTCATAGGAGGAACTAACCAGTCTCCTTTGGTCTTGAAATATGTTTGTCATTTCATTCCCAATCCCCTTTGGCTTGAAAGATGTTGGCCATTCCATTGCCAAACAATTATTCCATTCACGGTATAGATGAAACACCTCGAACCTAGTCAACTCATATTGAGTGTGACGAATTTCATTTCTTTGTCTCAAGAGATGCATATCATTTGGGATAAGTGATTAAGCCTGGCCCATTATTCCATCATAACCGAGTGTCTACAACATAACCCAGACTTAGGGTTGAGCTTGTCATGGAACACCTCTTATCTCTTTTTAAAAGGACCAATCAATTCTGTAGTCCATTTTGAACTGTGACATTTTTAAAAGGTTCTATTCATCGAAGTTGCATGGGTTTTGGGTTTTATGTCCTCAGGTCCTTCATGGTTTTAGACGAGCATAATGCTCAGTTTCTTCTGTATCATGTTAGTGTCGGATTAGTTTAATAGATCCTTTAGCTAGCTATTGCACTTGTCCAGCGGTTAAGGTCATTGGTTTGATTTGTATTCAGTAGGATCCTATTTGATTTAGTTTGATTATTTATTTTTGTTGAGTTGGGCAATTGTTTTCTGCTTTAATGGTTTTCTGCATAGTGTCATGTTTAGTTTTACTTTCATTGTAACATGGGTTGTTTAGGTGCTTTAGTGTCTTAGGTTCTTGGTTTTCCTTTTTCAATGCCTTCACTTGTGTTGCAGACCGACTATCCTTCGGTGCAACGCGGGCCAAATAGGCTTGAAAAAGTCAGCCTGTGACAACTTGATTCTTTTGATAAATATAATCTGGTCAAATTCATGGGTGTGTGTAACATTCTGATAGAGTCTTCGAATTGCAAATCATACATAGTTATGATACAATCATGTGTTTGCTAACATGGAAGCCTACATTCTAAAAATATGTGAATCTATTTTGTTCATATTGTTCGTATCGAACTCGCTTATAATACAATCATGTGTTAATCTACATTTTAAAAATATGCCAAGGCTGTCTCTAGAGTGGTAGAAAAGTTTTGTTTTCTCAGTTATTTTAGCAGGGAGAAGAATCTGAACTACTGGTTGGTTTGAAGAATGGAGGTAATTGTGCTTAAATTACTCGTTTCCTACTGTCATACTCTTTTGACTTTGGTTTATTCCTCTTTCTCTTTCTTTCTTTTCTTTTCATAGTGATTATTGTTATTTTGCACAGCTTATTGCTGAGGCAACTTTGGTGGTTCATGCCATAAGTGCCACTGTCCATTTCTCCTTTGATCATAAATTGTTAGTGCAGAATCTAGCACTTCAAGCAAAAAAAAAGGTGTTCTACAATGATATAATTGAAGTTGTTGAATCTGGTGGATTTCTTAGTGTGAAATTTCTGGTCACTACTATTTATTCTTGTTTTAGGTGGTAAACATGATGGATGGAAAAGTGGATGACTTGAAGCTTCTTTCGATCATATTTAATGCAAGCTTTCTATAATGGGCATATTGAAGGGAAAAAAACGTGAGTTTACATTATGCAGTTTCTGGATTCATAGATGTCCAAAACATTTGTAGGTTATGCAAATAGATGGAGGTCCTTAGTTTCACTTCCTTTCTTGTGCTTATAATTTTCTAACGTTTTCTTTGTTCTTTTTCTACATGCAGCTTACTTCTTTGGATATTTGAAGAATATATTTGGTTTAAACAAATCTAAAGCCGAAAGGATTATGCTTGAAGTTTTCTCTGTATTCTACCTTAGACAGCTTTCAAAAGCATTTTCTTAAGGAGAATTGGAGAGAGCAACTAGCAAAGGAACTTTCCTTCACAGTGAACTGCATTTTGACCCATTTCATTCATCCGAAGATTCCTCCATGTATTTTTGTAAGGGCATCTTTTGTAATTTTAGAATTGCAGGTCAGCCCAACCCCCATGTTTATATGGGGGGATTCAGAGAAGATGCTGTACATGCATAACATGCATACAGTGAGACACAAGTATTCTCTTTCCATGTTCAAAATGTATCATGGCTTGGAACCTCAACGATAATCCATTCTTGCTTTTTCATAATGTTTTTATCTCAATATTGGTCATTGAAATTGTCCTCAAAGCTTACAAATTTTCTAAATGAAATCTTTTATGGTCTGCAGCAATTATTTTGATGACATGTTATTTCAATCATAAACTCACTCACATAGTCCCCTGTCATATATGTTCAACAGTTTCTATTTTTCGTTGTTTAGAGAAAACAAGCAGGGAACTTGCATTGTGCCAGTATCACTAGTTCTTTCCACACCAAATCTGATCTCTTTCTATAAATTTAAGTGTGACAGGTTGAGCTTTCGCATCAGTGAACTGGTTCTGGCAAGTTCTTTTTTCTTGTACAAGATTACTTAACACTGCCTCACATGAGCATAATCACTGTCCTCACTTTATTTTGCTGTGATAAGATACATCTCTTAAGATCACATGGACTTCTTGGAATGAATTTTAGCCTTTATCCCATGCATTTGATGTGAGTGCTCTGCTCGGCACCATCTTCATTTGTGTTGAAATCTGGTACTTTTGATCTCTGATATGTATGTTCTGGTTCGGATGGGAGAAACTTGGTAAGTCCTCTATTTGGATATGACTTCTGGTATCAGCCCTGACACAAGACCATGATTAGTTCATCATGGGGAGCACCAAAATCTTTTACAAAAGGATTCAGTCTCCAACATGTAGAAGATGGACATTATGAAGACATCACATGTATATAGCTGGCGCCCGATGGTGAACTGAAACAGACTGGACCTTGGTAACTCAGATCTCCTACCTTTGGAGGTCAGTGTGACAGTGTCAAATATCGTCGCAGGACCCTTCAAAGCCTGTTTTGACTGGACAACTATGGGTTGGTGGACTCTTCAGAAGGGAAGCCAGATAGTTGCTGTATATAAAGATGGGTTGGAGTCTCAGTTTGATGTTCCTGAAGTAAAAGTGTGTGTTTAAGTCATTGTTGTTCTTACATATTCTTGCTTTCCTCAGGGAAACAGACTCAGAGGTGGGCCACAAATGATCCGGTTGAGCTTGGACGGTAAGAGATTGTAGGTGACTAACTCACTCTTTAGCACATGGGATTGGCAATTCTATCCAGAGATCTTGGAGGAGGGCTCACATATGCTGCGGAATGACATGGACATAGAGAAGGGTGGATTGAAGCTGAATCCAAACTTCTTTGTAGATTTTGGGCTTGAACTTGATGGTCCTATTTAGGGTTGACTTCGTGGTCATTTGAGAATAAATGAGATGAGAATGGAAATAAGATGCATATTCAAACAAGAGTGCCCATTATGTTGAATTGCTCAAGAAGCACAACGCCTTGGATTGTTGGATTAATTTGGAGAATTCAAAGAGGTGGCATGTCAACATCGTAGATAAGTTTTTAAATACAAAAGTAGAAGTCTTCGTCGCATGTTCTCCCTTCGTCGCATGTTCTCCCACCTTCACGGATGAAAAATGTTTCCCATCAAAGAAATGACGGTGAAAATTTTTCCCCAATTCTTTTTTTTGTCCCACACCATCCTTGAAAGAGGAGAAAAAGATGGATTGGGTTGCGGGCCACTTGAGTATAGAGTCAAGAACGGAATGCAGGAAACTAGCCCATCCATATCAAGGTATAGTGGACAAGGCTCGAGCTGTCCAACCCCACCAAAGCACAGATTGAATCTTCTGTGGTTACTGCAGGTTCTAACTAGAGGAAAGATCAGTGTTTCAGGACCAGGCTAAGACTCACTTATAAAATGGCAGTGGCCCGGAGGGCAGTGGAGAACGGGCAAGTGGCCTAGAGAACAGTGGAGAACAGGCAAACGACCGATGGGTGAGAGAGTGAGAGATTAGAGTATTTTTGGGGGAAAAAGGATGAGGAAGATTTACGACTGAAAAAGAAGCAACACAAAATAGTGCTGGGTGGGTGAGCCTCAGTCTGTGTGTGAAATGTGTAAGAGGGTGTTATGTGCCTGCATGACGTTTGCTGCAGATGAGATGCCAAGGTGTAAAGGGAATCAATGACAGCGATGAGGGAGACGACGACACTGAACGAGCAAAGGCCAGCCAAAGCACCGGCAGCCATGGCAGCGGTGGTGGCAGACGCAGGAGGAGGAGGAAGAGACATACACGAGTTAGACTCTTGAAACCGTCTGCTTCTCCCCTCTTTCCTCGCCCTGCTGGATGATTGATCAAGAAGTTTGCGGTTTTCCTTTTTCTAATCTTGGTGTTGTTACGTGTTTTAGTTTGCCCTACAAATACTCTTTGCGGGGTCAGAGTTTGTTCTGGTTAATTGTTGTTTTTGGTTGGAGGAAATTAAGGTCCGGCGACGTGGCCGAGCTATGTGACCGCTGCAAGTACGTTCTTTTTTCCTCTGTTTCATTCTTTTTTTGTCTGGTTGTTGCCCAGCTTGGAGATCAGCGTAAAGAAGACATCTCTGTTGTTCTTGAAATAGTGTTTTACATCCTCGTTGGGACGATTAAGTTGATGGACGCATAATTAAATTGATGGTTGCTGGAATTTTCTGTGTATAAAATTTTCTCGGGTACAAAGGATCTTGATTCGCCAGAAATGTGAATTTTATTTTTTTTTAAGCTTTTTCTCACTAATAATTTTCGGCAGAATGACAAGTTTGCCACCTTTGGAATCACATGGTTTTCTCTAAGTTGTCACTCTAAAACTGTTAGGACTTTTGAAGGGCTAGATTTAATATTGGATTTGACCCTTCACGACATTTTCCAAACAAATGTACGTGTTGATATCTACAGAGATTATATCGGAATTCGAGGCTCCCTTAAGACGATGTCTACTTTTCTCTCTTAAGTTTTATCCTATGCATTCTCTTGGGATCTGCATAGGAATGCCCAAATCAAATTATTTTCATATTCTCCAGTAGAATTACATCAGCGTCCGCTTGAAAAAAACATAGATATCTGGCTTTTTCTATCTGTGAAATTTTTACGGAGTCTGTATGTGTGGAGTGTATGCCCATGGTGATGATGTGCTGGGTGTCACACACTCGAGCAGATTTGACAAGGAAAGCTATACGTCTTACTGTGGAAGCCTTCACTTTTCTTTTCATTTGGTGCAGAAGTCGATCATTTCTTGGTTATTGAAGCGGTCGTGTGCAGAAAATGTGGTTCCTTTTCCCTGTTCTAGGCGAATTTTGTAAAGAATGAAGCTTTCTTATTTGTTTAAATGCATGCAGATGGCCTTTTTATCCTCGGTATTCAGCAATACTTCACAGCTCAATCTGCTACAAGTCCTCCAATGGCGGTCAATCTCCAATGCGCAGGCTCCTAGTGTTTAAGACAACACTAGCAGTTTACTGTTCTTGTAAGAAACAGCTGAACAGAAAGTAATGGAGGAGGTGTGTCACCCGAATAGCAGGAAACCCCAATTGTGTGATGTAGATTGGGGGAAAATATCTTCAGATTGGCGCTGAAGATCACCCTTCCCCTTCAAATGGACGATAGATTGCAATGAAGTCCACCACCAGCCTGCTATGGCTGTGATGTGCGCTTCCAAAAATAGGAGCAGCCACTATATGCAATCAGAAATCTCAGATGAATGCAGGAGTGGAGATGCTTCACCGGAGATGAGATCAACCCCTACTATCTGTAATCGAATTTGGGGGATGTTGGCGTCGAATGGGCGACGATGCACGCCTCTTCAAGACAGCTCCTTGCTACAAGATCGAGCTCCAACAGGTTCTGCTTCTCGCCTAATTCAACAGCTCGCTGCCACAGCTATTAGCAGAGAGTATGGTGTTGTGAAGGAATCAAGAGCTCAAGCAGAAGATAATTCTACAAATAATCAAGCTCAAGTCATGGAGAATGCATCAGAGAATCGATTTCACCCAAGTCTGTAATAGAATTTGGGGAAACGGGCGAGAATCCATCACGCAGGTGTGGAACCAGCTCCCAGACTTGCGTTTCTTTAAAAAATCATAACTCTGTGTACATAGGTCCAAAAATCACGAATTTGATATGGAGGAAGCCAAGATCTGGAGGATTAGACGCTCCAAAAATCAGCACCAAAGTCGTTTCCAATAGGTGACTTGTTGAAGCTTGAAATTGCATCTGGTTTTGCCTGAAATCAGCCTTTCGTAGGACTCAGGCATCGTCTGGTGCCAATCACCATAAAAAATTCACCAAAATTCAACCGTAGCTCGGATTGAGCTAAAAATTGGACCAGAAATAGCTGAGATTCTGATGTACGAACGCCTAAAAATTCAGCTTTAAAGCAGCTTTCAAAGTTGAGTCGTTGAGGATTGAAATCAGCCAAGTTTTTGGTGTCACTCAGAACTGCGCCGCCTAATTCCGCGATCCGCTGTCATGATTCCGATCAGCTCCGGCGAACTATCCAAAACAGCTCGGATTCTTCCCAATCATCACCAGAATGATCCCCCAAGAGTTACGAAGACGTCTGAGCCATTTCCCTGATTAGATCAGCCTCTGATCGCGGAATTGTGCTGATTTTCAGAGATTGTCGTCGCTATCTTTAGAACAGGAATTCAGCCTTTGTTTCTTCATCTTTAGTCAGTCGATTCCTCACTGTTTAGCTCATCGCAAGGGATACGCAACAATTAGACAAAGATTCGATAGTAAAAACGATTCTTAAAAGAATTGAAATCGATCTAAGTCAGACGTTAGGTGATCTACCTGAAACATGGATCGTTCTCTCCTGAACTCGTCAGCATCTCAAATCCTTCGATATCAGTCAGATCAGACCGACCTATTCTTCTCCTTAGATGAGTTGACTGAAATCGATCAGAACGTCAACATCCTCTCCACTTCTGATCGGGTAAACAGGAAGTTCTTGTGGTAGAATATCCATGGAGAAGGATTTCTTACCGATTGAGAAGTTCCTCCAGCTGTCGACATGTAGTTCAGCAATTCCTCGGATGAGCTACGATCCGCTGCACAACCGAATGATCCTTCTTCCGATTCCAGCCTCTAAGTGCCTCAAGGATTGGGGAGCACTTGTGCTGTGATCGGATCTACTTCTACACTATATTCGACGTCTACAGTTCCGGTAGCCTTCCCGGTTCGGCTCCTCTAGTTCTGTTGGCGATCTTCTTCTCTAGCAAAGTCTCCTTCGCTGGCCAAGCTTTTGGCGCCACACTTAAGCAACTCAAACTCTCTTGCACGCGAGGGAAAATATTTCTTTTATTGACTCAATTTCCAAAAGTTACGAGTTTTGTCACAGTCTCCAGCTTATATGCCGCTGGATTGTCTCGGGTTTAACCCGTTGTCTCGGACTGATACGAGTACAAGACCTGACTCAATCAAATCCAAAAACAAACAAATACAATGACTCAGTCTGGGCTTGAACCCAGCCGTGACGTGCTCGAGTTAGCCTGAGCTCTTGCCAACTAAACCTGACCCGGACGCACTCTGGGTTGCGCCGAGTCTTCCTTGGTCTCTTACAGCTGACGCACTCTTTCTCTGCCCGAACGAGCAACCTCTGCTCTTCTGCCTTGCTCTACTGACCACTGACCTGACCGAACCTAGTCCCTTCCATGGTCTACTCAGCTGACCAAACCTTGCTTCAACCCATTGTATGCTCCTCGCTCTCGTCACCGGCTGCAATCTGTAGGTCGCATCTCTCTTTAGTCTTCAAATTAACCTCACAACAGATATCGCTGCCCTCCGCAATCTCCCTCGCCGGCTTGCGCCTAACACTTTACGCTTCGGTCTCCTCAGAAGTAAGGTTAACCTCACTAGCCTCCGGACTGCCTATCTCAATCGGCCCTTCAGTCTTGCCCTCTACATTTAGTGCCTCTGCTTTGCTCGACATGGAATTACCCTCACTTTGCTCAAAACGCCTAGGCCCTCCGTGTATCTACTCTCGGTAAACCTCACAATGCCTAAAGTCAATAGATTCAACTGATGCCTCACTATCCATCTCCCCGCTTCCGACCATGACTGCGATAGCGGCTGGTATCCCACCTATGTCCTCGGTAGCCTCCTCGGCCACACTCGACTGTGCTCTAGGTAGGTGCACATCAAGTCCACACCCCTTGAATGGAGCTTGTCCCCAAGCTCTCTTTTGACAGTCATCACGGTCTGTTGGAACTGCCTTAATATAGTTCACATCTCCACCCTCACCTACCCAGCTTGGATGAGGACCATACTCCCTCGGCAAGGACCTTAGTAAAGACTTTTGGTATATGGGAGGTCCTTGGTCACCCTGTAGGCATTTGTCATGAACCCAATTTCCTGACATCCTCTATCATGGGCTTGCCAAAGTCGGCCCCCACTTTTGTCAACGAACTTCTCAACAAGTAACAGTTTTTGGTCGGTGTTGTTAGCATTAGCACACCATGCTTCCACTGCTCTCTTAGCCTTCACCTCGAGCATATAATATGACTGTATAGGGTTTTTCATAACAGTCTTGGACTGTTCTGCAATTTGCTGCATTTGAGCCTTTTTCAGATGTGATTCCTTCTTTTCCATGGAAGAACTACTGCCCAGCTGGTCTGACCCTTCTCCCAGACCTTGTGCTGTTATGGTCTTTGCAGACTTTGTGTCAACAGCTGTTCAGAGAACTTGTCCTTCGCTATTCTCCTTAGGGAACATAATGCTCTTGGTGGCAAAGTCCCATTGGATTTTTCCCAACGTCCTGAACCATTGCATTCCCAAAACTACATCAACTCCATGGATAGGCAGAATACATAAGTCCATCATAAATGGTACATTTTGAATATGAAGCACCCTATCCTTGCATAACTCCTTGCATGTGTGACGTGTTCCATCACTGGTTTGGACATCAAAAGAATATATCACTTCACTTTTACCACCTATCAATTGAGTTGTCCCTGGACTTATGAAATTAGTAGCTGATCCCGTGTCTAGGAGAGCTAATACTTTATGGTTACTGATGTATCCAACCACCTTCATGGGATCCGGATGTCTTATATTAGCTATCGTGTGACATAGCACCTGGCTGTCATCATGAGATTCATAGTTCGGCCTTTCTCCTGGCTGTCTTGCTCTCTAGCTGATTGCTCAACTTTATACTCTTCATCTTCGTCATCTATGACTATGAACAACTTGATTGCTTCGCACTTCTATCCACGAAACCACTTGACATCACAATGATAACACAACCCCTTTGCCATTCTCTCATCCCGCTCTTGATGGGTAATGTATTGTTTCTTAGTGCTGTTAGAGGTTGGCTGTGGTACCTCCTTCTTCTTTGGTAACATTACTGGATCCGCGGTCTGGTCAGATGTGGGTCAAACCTTTTGCCTTGCTCTTGGAGAGCCCATTTCCGTTCCATTTTCTCTTTTTTGTGTCGGGCAACTTTCATGCATATCTTTAAGTCACGAGATTCTTGGGAAAGCACAGCCAACTGAATATCAGGCTGCAATCCCCCAATGAAAGCTCCTACTAATGAAAGCTCAAGCAAAAGATAATTCTACAGATCATCAAGCTCAAGTCATGGAGAATGCACCAGATAATCGATTTCACCCAAGTCTATAACAGAATTTGGGGAAACGGGCAAGAATCCCTCTCACAGGTGTGGAACCAGCTAGCATTCCTTCAAAAAATCATAACTCCATGTACAGAGGTCCAAAAATCACGAAATTTGATCTGGAGGAAGCCAAGATCTTGGAGGATTAGACGCTCCAAAAATCAGCCCCAAAGTCGATTCCAGTAGGTGACTCATTGAAGCTTGAAGTTGCGCCTGGTTTTGCCTTAAATCAGCCAGTCGCAGGACTCAGGCAACATCTAGAGCCAGTCACCTTCAAAAATTCACCAAAATTAAACCGCAGCTCGGATTGAGATGAAATTTGGACCAGTGATAGCTGAGATTCTGATGTAGGAACACCCAAAAAATTCAGCTTCAAAGTAGCTCACAAAAGGTGAGTCATTGAGGATTGCAATCAGCCTAGTTTCTGGTGTCACTCAGAACTGCGCTGCCTAATTCCGCGATCCGACGTCATGATGCTGATCAGCTCCGGCCAACTATCCAAAACAGCTCAGATTCGTCCCAAACTTCACCAGAATGATCCCCCAAGAGTTATGAAGACGTCTGAGCCATTTTCCTGCTCAGATCAACCTTCGATCGCTGCAATTATGCTTATTTTCAGAGATTGCCGTCGCTGTCTTCAGAACAGGTATTCAGCCTCTGTTTCTTCATCTTCAGTCAGTCGATTCCTCACTGTTCCACTCTGTAGCTCATTGCAAGGGATACGCAACAATTAGACACAGATTATGATAGTAAGAATCGATTCTTAAAAGAATTGAAATTGATCTAAGTCAGACATTAGGCGATCTACCTAAACAGGGATCGTTCTCGCCTGAACTTGTCAGCATTTCAAATCCTTCGATCTCAGTAGATCAGACCGACCTATTCTTCTCGTTAGATGAGTTGACTGAAATCGATCAGAACGTCAGCATCCTCTCCACTTCTGATCGGGTTAACAGGAAGGTCTCCCGTAGAATGTTCACAGAGAAGAATTTCTTACCGATTCAAGAAATCCTCGGATGAGCTACGATCTGCTGCACAACCGAGTGATCCTTCTTCCGATTCCAGCCTCTAAGTGCCTCAAAGATTGGAGAGCACTTGCACTGTGATCAGATCTACTTCTGCACTGTATTCGATGTCTATAGTTCCAGTAGCCTTCCTGGTTCGGCTCCTCTGGTTCTGTAGGCGATCTTCTTCTCTAGCAAAGTCTCCTTCGCTGGCCAAGCTTTTGGCACCACACTTAAGTACCTCAAACTCTCTCAGGTGGGAGAGAAAATATTTCTTTTATCAATTCAATTTCCAAAAGTTACGAGTTTTGGCACAGTCTCCAGCTTATATGCCGCTGGACTGTCTCGGGTTTAACCCGTTGTCTAGGACTGATACGAGTACAAGACCTGACTCAATAAAATCCAAAACAAAACAAATACAATGACTCGGTCTGGGCTTGAACCCAGCCGTGACGCGCTCAAGTTAGCCTGGGCTCTTGCCAACTAAACCTGACCCGGACGCACTCTTGGTTGCGTCCAGTCTTCCTTGGTCTCTTATAGCTGACGTAGTCTTTCTCTGCCCGAACCAGCATCCTCTGCTCTTCAGCCTTGCTCTACTGAGCGAACCTAGTCCCTTCCATGCTCTCTTCGGCTGAGCGAACCTTTCTTGAACCCATTTTATGCTCCTTGCACTCGTCACCGGCTGCAATATGTAGGCCACAACTCTCTTTAGTCTTCAGATTAACCTCACAATAGATATTGCTGCCCTCCCAATCTCCCTGGCCGGCTTGCGCCTAATGCCTTACGCTTCGGTCTCCTCAGAAGTAAGGTTAACCTCATTAGCCTCCAGACTGCCTATCTCAATCGGCCCTTCAGCCTTGCGCTCTACATTTAGCGCCTCGGCTTTGCTCGACATGGAATTAGCCTCACTTCACTCAAAACGCCTTGGCCTTCCCTTTATCTTCTCTCGGTTAACCTCACAATGCCTAAAGTCAATAGCTTCAACAAATGCCGCACTAGCCATCTCCCCGCTTCCGACCATGACTTCGATAGCAGCTGGTATCCCGCCTATGTCCTCGGTTGCCTCCTCGGCCACACTCGGATGTGCTCTTGGTAGGTGCACATCAAGTCCACCCCCCTGGAATGGAGCTTGTCCCAAGCTCTCTTTTGACAGTCATCACGGTCTGTTGGAACTGCCTTGATATAGTTCACATCTCCATCCTCACCTACACAGCTTGGATGAGGACCATACTCCCTCGCCAAGGACCTTAGTAAAGACTTTTGGTATATTGGAAGTCCTTGGTCACCCACCCCTGTAAGCATTCATCATGAACCCAATTTCCTGACGTCCTCTATCATGGGCTTGCAAAAGTCGGCCCCCAGTTTTGTCATCGAACTTCTCAACAAGTAACAGTTTTTGGTGCTTGTTGTTAGCTGTAGCACACCATGCTTCCGCTGCTCTCTTAGCCTTCACCTCGAGCATATAATATGACTGTATAGGGTTCGTCATAACAGTCTTGGACTGTTCTGCAATTTGCTGCATTTGAGCCTCTTTCAGTTGTCATTCCTTCGTTCCCATGGAAGAACTACTGGTCATCTGGTCTGACCCATCTCCCGGACCTTGTGCTGCTATGGTCTTTGCAGACTTTGTGCCAACAGCCATTATAACAGTCTTGAACTGCACGTCGACCTTCCGTTGACTGTTTCACAGATCAATATAAAAAAAAATGGAGTCAGGCTCCAGTGCCAAATTCTGGACTTGCACAGGTATAGCAATCCCTTGGATTTTCCACTCCTTAGCTTGGAATTCCAACTCATGTTCAACAATGAAGTATCCTAGAACTGAAAAGGTAGGTGAGAAACTCCTAGAATTGGAGTAGGCATCTACCTGCTTTGTTGAGAACCAAAATGTATTTGAGAAGGAAGCAGGTGGTGACTTCAAGCTCCCTGCACATAACAAGATTGACATTGGGAATTCAGAAATTAATGTGCGGACTCCTTTAGGTGCACCGGTTCAAGATAATATAGGAGGCTTGCTGGATATCAAGCATGTGAAAGGAAGAAAAATCCATGAAACTGAAAGCAAGATGATCATAAGCTCAAGAAATCTCTTGATGGTCAAAAACATGAATCATCTGGTTCATGCCAAAATGTAACACAACGGTCTGTTTCTCTGAAAGGACAATGAAGCAAGGGATTCAAGCAAGCCTTCTGGATCTCATGCATGTGAACAGAGGCCTTCTATGTTGCAACAGGAAAATCCTTCCAGCTTTCATACTGGACTGGACTTTTCTAAAGAGGCAAAAAAAATCAGGCCACCATGCAAGGCATCGCACTGAAGGATGGGCAAGAAATCAGTATTCTTTCTGGATATTAGCCAAGGATCAGCAGCAATCAGGAGCTTCAGAAAATATCAGGAGAGTATCCACTTCTACCGTAAAGCATATTTGCTTGGCGTGATTGATTCACTCCAAAATTTGCACTTGATTTGTTGATATTATAGTGAATCCAAGTCCTCCATGTGATCCTTGACCTTCCGTAAGCTCAAATTCTATTATCACCCCTTTATCTGAGAAAACATTGAGTGAGTGATGCGGTCGGATAGGGCACCTGGTGCTGCCAAAAAAGTGTGTAGAGGTATGTTACTGAAATTTTTATTGTCGTCTTTTTTGAAACTAAGACCATGTTATACTTTTTGTCCTCTTGTTTTGCCATATACTAGAGCGTCTAACTTGTTTAGAGCTGCTTTCTTCCTTGGACTTCCTTCAATTAAATTTGGTTTTTGGTACACTCGTATGCTTGATTCTTATGCAATTCTTAATCTTGAACAGACATGCTTCCCAGCAATTTCTCATCCTGAAAGACTGCCTCTTAGGATTCAGGATGCAAATGGAAAGGATTGGGTGTTTCAATTTCGATTTTGGCCAAATAATAACAGTAGGATGTATGTGTTGGAAGGTGTAACATCATCATTCAGTCAAAGCAACAGCAAGCTGGTGACATAGGTGATGTTTGCAGCCTGGTCATTTCTTCTTGCTTGTGCATGCAATGCTTGGCACGCAAATAACAAAGAAGCCTCTCAATCATCCTTGCGCGTCTCACTAAATTTACACTTTCTGAAGTTGAGTTACCTTTTTTGCATATAAATCAGCAAATGATTGTGATTTCTGTTCAATTCATCCAAATTTCACGGATTGACAAAGCTTTCTACCAGACATAGCACTATTGTTTTTGAGTAGTATCCCATTTAATATAAGGCAACTGGTGTTAGTTATTAGAGGTCATACTAGAATATAGTATTATGATCAGAATAGGTTCATAGCCCTATAACCACGTTATTTGGTCATAACTGTATAGGAGTTATGACCATATATATAGTTATATATGGTGGGCTGTATAAGTAAATGTACCCTATTTAGTACATATTTAGTTGATTTTGATTCTTAGTTTAGTTAATTTGGTTTCTAGCTAGACATATGTTGGATAAGTTGGATGATGTGGATGAGCAATAAGGAAACTAAGAGAGAACATGGGTAAGCATGTGATTTTATTTGGTTTCCCTTATGGACCCAAATTCGAAGGGCATCACACTTAATCCCCTCTTCACTCATGGGTCCTATTTCTCATCGCTGTTTAGGTAGTAGTTTTTTGAAATGTGATTCTAGATTTTATTTGATTTGATTTTTTTCATTTACACAAACTTATACTAGCTAACTATTTCTTGTAGTCTTGCTACGTTTAGTTGTTTTAAAATGTTGGATATGCTTGAGAAGGCCCTATGGTGTTTCCGGCACATAGCCATCTAACCATTCATCTTAACAATCGACCATTCATCTTAACAACCCCCCATCTCCAGCATGCGGTAGATTTCCTTCCATTTATCCATCCTTCTTGTTTGCTCTTCTTAGCTGGCGTAAAGAATTTTCAAGTGTCAAAAGTGAGAGTAAGAGAAGGTGTTCCATCTTCAAGCATCATCGAGCATACTGTCCACCACGCGGCTGGGTCCTCCATTGAACTTTCTCTTTACAGGTTGGGACTTGGTTCCATTTGGAATCATGTTAAGGTCAGGTCTTATTGGTGACTGTCAAACAGGTTTAGAGTCTTTAGACTTTGAGACCTAGGTTCAGTATGTATCTTCTTTTATGTTCCACGTGATTCCAGCCTATGGCCATGCTCAGTTTAGAGTTAGTTTCATGTATTTGTCAGTTAACTAGAGTCCTCATCATGTGAGACTTTTGTTGAAGGTCAATTGTTTGGACTTTCTTCTTGTGGTGCTTGACTGGCCTTCTTTAGGTGCATATTTTATTTGTAGTCTAATCCAGTGGGGACATGGGTAGTTTTCTGATTTCATGCTTGTTTGAATCTTAGTTAAAGTGGTTGGTGTCTCATTGTTAAGTGTCATGTTTTCTTCATTGAGCTTGTGATTTTGAATATGTATGTTAGTTGCGCATGGCATGGTTACACCGATTTATATTTTAGAATGTATATGAATATTGAAGCTGTTATGCCTTGGTATTTACTTTGTGTGTTTGTTTCTCTTCATTAGTCAAGCCTTTCTGAATGGGTCGAACCTAGTTAGTTAGCTGAATTATTTTGCAAACATATATTAGTCATCGATTTGTTTTTTCATTATTTGTCTTTGGTCGTTGACATTCCTTATATCATAGGCATTCAGTATTTTTGAAGGTCCTCTGTTTCCGTTGAGTCAATACAACATTTAGTTTTGGTATCAACTCTTTACAAAGACAGGTCTAACCATGTTTGGCAAAGCTGTAAAAACTACAAAAATCATTCTCTGTTTCAGAGTCAGAGGACTTATAACGTTCTGATCTGGGATAAAGTTCAATTTGGGTTTGATTGTTGGTTTGAAGTTTCTTGTGTGAAAATCAGCCGACAAAATTTCAAATTTTTTTCAACTTTGAGTATTTTGATATATTGTTGTTAAACTTTTCGCTGTTTCTATTTCTCACAAACAAAAATTTGAAAACTGAGCTCTATTTCTTGTTTTTTGAATTCTATGTAGGAAACAGATTTTTCAATTTTACTTTTTACAAATTTTTTAGTGAAATTTTCTAGTTATTATTATTATTATTTATTTAAGGCTCTGTATCCATATCAAAGCCAATACTCCAACCTATACAGTTTTAGACCTTTTGTTTAGTGGGGGGAATTGTGATTTTGCATATATTTGTGTGTTATTGCTAGAAAAATTATCTAGTAAGGTTTTTGATTGCCTTATTTTGTTGGAACCCTTCCTCACTTGGGTCTCTCTAGAGTTAGAGCACAAGCCTGTTCATGTCTATGAGAAGCAGTGGGCTGCCGAACCACTAGGTCCTTGCTTTAGGATCTCATGGCGTCACTCTTCCTTGGAGTCCTTGGTGAGTCCGAGGGTAGGGATGTGGTGCGACCTCTAGGGTGAGAATAAGGAGGGAGCATAACGTGCATGGGTGCTTAGGGACTTGGTAGGGATTCAGCTTGGCTAGGTGGGTGCTAAAGGGGAGGGGCATGGAGGGATGGGAGTGATTGAAGTCAGGGGCTATACATGAGAGAGAGAGAGAGACACTTTGTTTTGTTTCTCACTTCAAGCCTCTTGAAAAGGCTAGCCCCTTTCTCTCTTGAGTGCATAGGACACTTGAATATGCTTTTCTGTGGGGGAGACTCTTTCTGTCTTCATAATTGTTGATGGTGCAGTAGAACAATGAGGTAATAGGATGATCTATACAGATTTGATCATTGGTTCTGCATGCATTGTATTTTCTCCTAAAATTGGTAGCCAGTTGAAGGGGGTTGTGAAGAAATGGATTAGAAGCATTTTATCACCTCCTCCTGTGCATCAATGTATCAGTGCAATTTTTGAAATTATGATCTTATGTTGCTTTTCAGGATTTGTGGATTAATTGGAAAACTTTAGATAGGGATTTGCATTTGAGTTTGTATAATTAAACTTGTTTAGGTATGAAGCTCAATTTGTGATGGCACATGTACAGGGTTCATCTCTTTTTTTTTCCATTTTTTATTGCAGATAGTTGAATTTGGCATCCTTCATATATTTCTGCTATGTATTCTTGACATACTTCTAAAAATTTAAGTTATTCAACCACTGTTTGTAGGACCTCTCAAGTATTGGTGCAAGAGAAGCAAAGTTGATGTGCTGGTTTCCAATTTAGCCACATGGAATGACGATGCTGTTTCTAGTTCTTTAGATAGTGTTGCTATTGGGTTGAGGGCTTGCCATTTGTGCACTCATTGAGTGGTTACTGGAAATTTTATTTGGCAACTAGCCCCACAAGAACACCTATGAGGTTCTATGAAATACATTCAAAGATATAAATTGGAAGAGCTACCAGGTTTGTCTTTTTCTCTCATATGCAAATCAGTGGCAGAGTTAGAAATTTGAGCCACAGGGCCACTGTCTTGTCATTTAGTAGAATATAAAATGTCGTTGCACGTAAGATTTTCCTGAAACACAAGATGTGTTTTAGTTAATAGAATAACAAATTGCACTACTACACAAGAATAACTTAATAAGATAATGAACAATATAATTTTTAATGTCTTTTTTAAGACTTTTTTTAATACGATAGAAAGCTGATGCCACTTAACGGTTTTAGATTTGTTATGCTGGAAATTGTGATTTTCAATGAAATTATGTGTGTTTTCATGAAAATTTCATAATTTGTTGATGTCAAACTTTATGTCAACCTGTACAAAAGAAACACGACAATTGTTATACTGTCTTATAATTGCTATTCATTAAGAAAACATTTTCCTTTTTGAATATGGCAAATTTTGAAATGAGAAACTGCATATGGGGCCTTAGCACATCCCAAGCCATGGGTGGCCCCGTCCTTGATGTCAAATAATTTCATGTGACATTATTTTATACTTCTTGCTCCTTTGCCTATCCACCAAAAGAGGGAGTGGTCATTGTTTCTCTAAGCTTTACTAGTGTCATGTTCACTTATGTGACTACTTATCTTTCTATTGCTCTCATTCACTTATGTGACTAAATTACTAAGTTGACAAATACCTACACTCTCTGAGTTTCACAAGGTGACCCCCTATTCATAAATCCCGCAACCTGTAAAGAATCTCGAGTCACGCCTATTCAGGTACTAAGGTCTCGGATTGTGATTGCATGGCATGTGCTTGAGAGAGAGAGAGAGAGATTTCTAAATCTTGTAAATGTTGTGTTCGCAAGTTTAATTTTAACTAGAACAGGGTAATCTTGCATAGCCAAGAAGAACGAGGTAATTCTACATCATGCAATCACATGCTTTAAGACCTTGTTGTCTTTGATTTGGTATTTAAAATATTTGCGATCAAATAGTATTTTAATATGCTTTGCTTTTGTGACTTGTTTTTTTCTGTTGATTAAGAACACAAACTTTATATTTGCATCGTTAAAATTAGTTTGTAATGTCAGCACAAAGTTAACTTCTGAAGTTCTTCATTTTTATGTTTCTTCGTGCATTGGTGAACATTGACCATGTGAAGTAAACTTACCCAATTCACTAGCCCACCGCTTGCATTAGTTCTTGAAGTGCATTTTCAAGTAGTCCTCCTTGGAATGCTGGACTATGACCCCATATGCTTATTTTGCAGCCTTTGGCATTCATTTTCTTTCTATGTAGCCCACCATTTTCTTGACCAAAACATGCAACTTTTGCAGAACTTGGCAAACTCGACCTCCGAACTGGCTCCTTCACTTCGAGACAAATTAAAGTAGCCACATTGAACTTCGATGTTGTTGACATGTGGAACTTTTCTTTATAAAATCTCTAGGTAGTTAGTTTGTCATTGCTGTGGATGCGTATGGTGCAATGTTTCATATTAACTATTCCTTATTTCTGTGTATTGACTAAGTTTTCATTCCTAGTGATACAAGAAGGATGTAGGTGAAACCAAGTAAATAGGCTACTGAGTGAGGCCTAGTTTGTGGATGGTACCTACGTTTCTTTGAGAAGCCTTCCTTCAGTTAATTATGATTTTGAGTCAAGCAAACCCCCTCCCACTAAAAACTGTTTTTTAGAGGGTCAAGTTGTTTTTACATGTATATTGTATAATTCCCATTTTAACCATATGTAGTTAACAAACCAAAAAAAAATCTTGAAATTTAGTGTTATCTTCTCAGCTGTTTTATTACTTTTTTTCTACTTATATTTTATATTTGACAATGCTTTCCTGAAAAATCTTGAAAATTGCATGTACATACTGATGTATGTGACTCCATGCTCGTGCAAACCTATAAGTAGCAGCTCTTTCATGAGTTTGCTGAACGTTTAGAGAGAATTGTGACAAAGATAAGGTTGTTTACTTATTTTCACCAGCTATGCCTGTGCTTCTCATTGCAATGTAGCTTCTTTGCTAACTCTTCTTTCTTTTCCTCGCATATTGTGCAGTACCTGAACACTATAAGCTGGTTGCTGAGGCAAAGTTCCCAGTAATTTTATATCTCAGTCCACATTCAAATTCATTCGTTGATATGTACAGTATACTATAAAATATATACTACATACATGTATTGTATATATGTTGACATATATCTATATACGTATATTAACATATCACATACTATATAAGTATACACATATCACATATATAATAGATATATGTATTATATTCCACATATATGTATATACCATTATATTATAGTATAATATGGTACATATGTACATACATATATAATTTCAAATGTTATACATATTATGCATTACATACATATATATGTAATATGTTTATATATATGATTATATATATATGTGTATATATATATATATGATGTAATACATTAATATAATTACACTTGTATATATCCATAGTATGTAACTATGTTATATAGTATGCATCTATGTCACATGGGTGCGGGCGCGGCTAACTATATATATATATATATATATATATATATATATATATACACGTTATTTGTTATATATGGAATTTTATTTGTGTATATTTTTAAATTTTTTATCAAGCTTACCTTAATCTCATCAAAATTCAAAGTTTTATTAAATAGAGTAAGGGGGGAGGAGAGAGAGAGGAAGGAAAAAAAGAAGAGGAAAAGATAGGAGAAGGAAAAAAAGAAAAAAACAAGAGAAAAGAATAACATATGCCATCAGGAGCATCCCATTAGGTTTGATCGAGTCGAGTGGCGTGCCAGGCCGCACCCGCATTGGTGCGGGTGCGCCACCATAGTTCGTGCACCATGTGACTTACTTTATAACATGTTATATTACATATGCACTACATAATTTATTATATATGTATATATATGTTACATAACATATATAATACACACACACACACACACACACATATATATATATATGTGTGTGTGTATATATATAATACATTTATGTATATATTACATATATGTAATACATGTAATATATTGTGTATATAATGTACATATAGTTGTATGTATATAATATTATAGTATATGACGTAGATAGTATATAGTTATAGGTATATGTATATATAACTATTATAGTTTTATATATGTATATTACATAAATATTATATATAATTGTATATAATGTATATATGACATCATAAATGTAGTATATTACTATGTAATGTATACGTAAATGTATAATATATATATCATAGATAAAATGTATGATGTATATGATATATGTATATTTATAATATCCTTATACATTAACATATAACATGTAGATAACTATGTGATTTATATGTATTACGTATGACATATACTAAGTATTCATCCAGAACAAACATAAATGCTAAACATGATAAAATTGGTAACTGAGCATTCTTGGTGTCC
The DNA here is from genome assembly GCF_008831285.2 of Nymphaea colorata. NCBI lineage: Eukaryota > Viridiplantae > Streptophyta > Magnoliopsida > Nymphaeales > Nymphaeaceae > Nymphaea > Nymphaea colorata. Next base: position 25,922,238 of record NC_045143.1, read on the forward strand.
CTCAAGGCCAGCGCAGTCACAGTGACAACACCTGAGTTTGGAAACTGGTCCCAAGCAGGAGTAGCAGAATTATGAACGGGGCTTGGAAGCACATTGAAAGCAAAAGTAAGGTGCTTTTGAAGTGTCTTGAGAGCACTTTTTAAAGAAAGAAGCCAGCTTCCTTTGTCACCAGAACTGTGCTTCCCATTCAGGCAACTGATGCAAGCTTCTTTTTTCAGTAAAATCTAGATTCCTAATGTAATCAAACCCTATTTTATAATCTTTGCCGAAGCTTAAAACTTAATTATGCAAAAAGCTTGGAGTTTGAAACTTGAATGTTTGATCTTTGCTTATAAGTTATATTTTTTGCTGGCTAGTTGTTTCTTAACTTGCTACTTTGGCTCTTGTTTGCTTCATGATCTACTTTTGGGTCACTTCCAGTTCATTTCTTGGTTCCTACTTCCAAATATTTGTAGGGGTCTCTCTACTCGCTCCCAATTCCATACTAACCCTCGTCCCAAGAACAAGGCAAATGTGAATAAGTGCTTGGTGTTTTAAATAACTGGAAATAATTATGCTTTAGATAACTTATTCCTTATCATCTTGTTATGATGTTATCTGTTTTTGGGAAACAAGGAAGATTGATAGTGCTAGTCCATGACTAATTTTTGTCTTCTTTTGATAATTGCAGAATGTTGATATAGATAACTTTGATGACTTTGGCACCATTTGTATACAGCGCCTGAGACTTCCTGCTTGGGCACAGGCTTTGCTGAAAACGAGCTAAAATGCATAGATAATGAAGAGACAGACAATGCAGCTCAAAGGTTGACGATTTTAATTGTTAATATGTTCATCAATTAGTTTCTCATTGTGAATTCCTCTAGCACATGCTAATTTAGTGCTTCTATTAGAAATATATGCACATGAATAAGCATTTTATACTTAAGTTCGTCATAAAGAACTGTTTTTTCTTCTGGTGTTATGTTAATTTCTTTTTCCCAAAATAATTACTTATTTACTCTCTAGTCTCTGCTTTCAAATGAAATCATTCAGGGTGTATCTTGCAAGCAGGATATGTTCAGCAATTCTTGTAAATTTGAAGTTCATTTCCTTCTTGTCTGCATTCTCCATTATGTTATTGTGTATTTCCCACATTAACTTACGACAGTCTTGTTCTTACTTGGTTTTTCTCTTCTCCAACTTGGCTGCCTATTAAGTACATGATGTGCATCCAGCGTTCTAGCCATATATTGGTGCTGTTTGTAATGTTAAATTAATCAGTGGTGATCACAATGCCTCTCTGACATGATAATACTGTGATTTGTTAGTGAGCTAAGAACAAGTTGGCTTTGTTTGATTTAAGTGGTTTTTTATTAATAAATATTGCTACTATTGTTGCTGTTATCACATTTGATATATCTCATGAGCATTTGATATATGTTTATTGCTACTATTCTTCTAAACGAGTGTGACTTTTGTTGTTTAAATATCTCAAGAGCATTTGATATATGTTTATTGTTGCTATTCCTTTTTCTCTTTTTATCATTAGACAAAATCATGTTCTGAAAGACTGTGCTATGGAAAGGAAAGTGTAGTGCAAGCAGATCTAGGTCTTGTGCCAAAAGATGCAAAGCTTGATAAGTATGCTATCAGCTGTATATTTATGTTTCTTCTTGTTTATCTAGTCACCTCTAGAAAGTCATTTTTCAGCTATCATCTCTGTTATCAAATTTCGGGAATCAGATGCATCAGAGCAGCAGGTTTGTATTCTGAGTTCTACACGTGCTACTTGGGAGAACAATGATTGTGAAAACCGGTTTTCTGTAATCTTTTTCCGTTTTGCTTATTGTGCGTTGTAGATTCTGCATCGGAGAAATTGAAGATAGTGCCATCGACATGGAATAATAGGTCGAAGAAAAGGATGCCTTGTTGAACCAGACGACGGTGGCCAATGCGCAATGGGGGGTCAAGGTGCACAATGCCCCTAGGGAGAGTACCGGACCAGGAGGCTGAAATTGCCATGCGGTCAGCATTGGAGAGAACTGAACCTTTGGAGAACTTGAGGGCGGTGACGCAGTGGACTCTCTAACACACGCTCAAAGCATGAAGGTGCCAGGACAAAGGAGGAGAACTAGACTCACGCCTGGCAGGACACTGCCCTGACTTTCGAGCTGGAACGGGAAAAGAGAACCTAGGTTGGTCTCTTCAAGCAAAAAATGCAGTTGATGTTGCCCACGCTAGCCAGGGCCAGTGACTGCATACCAACCAGGGAGGGCATTCCGCCACCAGTGGACCCAAGGAATGCCTCAACCAGTCATTACAACACTTGTCTCCTAAGGAAAGGCGAGTACATTTCAAGCATGGCCAGTGCTTCACGTGCGGAGCCAAATGGGGACGGCTACATGAGTGTAAGCAGCCGACGACCTGCTAGAAGAAGCCGAACCAGTGGCTCTTCCTGAGCTGCCAAAGGAGAAGGGCAGAGGTGTGATTGTTACCTCTTCCGTCGCACAACCAGCCCTGTTAAAGGCAAACTGCGGGCAGCCCACACTCTCTATCTCCGTTTTGTGCCCGGCTGTGAGGACAACGCCTGCCAAAGAGACCCCAGCAACTGCGGTGAATGTAAAAGGATATGTCGGCACTGCTGGAGCAGTTTGGCTCATTGAGGGCGGGTTTGCTCAAGCCATCTTGAGTCAGCAGGGGGCTCGAATGGGGGTCAACACAGGAGGGCCCTTCTGCGCTGCCTACAGACATTGGGAAAACAGGGTGCAGGGTCGACAGCTCCATGCAAGCCTGTTTATTTTTGTTGGATGGGGGCCAGGCATTGAACTTGACACTTGACAGCCCTCGGCTAAAGCGACTCAGCAAGGATTCCTCCGACCTCCTTGAAAGAATAAGTAGGATCCTTGAGGAGGGTGGTGAAAGGGTGACCATATTCGACTTGGGAACCAATGGCCCCATCATGAATGCCTTGAGTTTTGAGAGAACCACCTCATACCAAGGTAAGGGGCAACAGTGTGAGGCGAACAGATGAGCCAAGACTGCTGAGCTGGCCAAAGAGGACAACTAGCCCACAGCTTAACAAACCACATCAATTCAGGTCAAAGTAAGGGGAAGAGAAACAATTTAGATTTCAGCATATGCTGCCACCAAATTCTACTGGATCCACTGGAGTGCATCATGGGCTACAATCTATCACTATTCTATTACTATATGTTGTTGATATCATTCTTACAGGAAATTCACATTCATTTATAATGTCATTCCTCATCACCGGCAGACAACAATTTGCTATGAATGATCTGGCTGATCTGAATTACTTCTTGGGAATTCAAGTTGCAAGGACTTCAATGGCTTGTTTATGCATCAGTCTAGATATGCTCAAGACATTATTTCTAGAGCACAAATGCAGCAATGTAAAATAGTGAGTGCACCAATTACTGTTGGTTCCAAATCTCCTGAGAAAATTGATCCTCCTTATTCCAATGCTACCGCATATCGAGTCTTGCAGGTGCACTTCAATACTTGACCCTTACACGACCAGATCTCTCCTATGCAGTAAATTTTGCATGTCAATTCATGCATGCCCTAACGATGAAGCATTTTCAAATCTTGAAACGCATTATACGATATGTTCGAGGCACGTCTCAATATGGTATCCAGTTCTTTAAATCCCAAGATTTGACTCTCCGAGCGTACTCTGATGCAGACTGGGCGGACTGTCTAGATACATGCCGATCGACTTCAGGATACTTCACATTTCTTGGTCCAAATTGTATATCCTGGAGCTCTAAGAAACAACCGACTGTCGCTCGCTTGTCTTGTGAAGCTGAATACCGGGCCCTCGCCGGAGCTGCTGCTGAAATTAAATGGCTTACCTTTAATTTATATAATGGTAGGAATAGAAACCACACGAATTACAAATTTAATGCCAACTAAAAATATAATTCCTCAGGAAACATAGCATGTTGCACTGCATTTGGAAGACATGAAGCAGGTCATTATTGGACTTGCCAATGAATCCTTCCTTTAGAAGTAATGTGTCGACAGAGATCTAAACAGGGTCGTAGAACTCGACAGTACACTTCTCGTGGTGAGCTATTTGCATGTAACTCAAAGTGCTAGATTTAGACTTTTAGTTCTATGTATCATATATCCTTTACTTCGTCTGACCTTCAAGTATTTAAATTGCATCAACATTACAAGCATCTATATGACTATGCGAACTTATTTTTTGGTTTTGTCGAAGAAATATTACTTTTTTGGTGATTTTCATTGTCACATACTCCATTACTAGTCTGGTAACACACCGTTTGGGTTCACTATTCCCTCTTTTCATGATGCACTTACAACCTTCACATTGTTATAGTCTATTAAGATCTCGGATCTAGATTAGCTACTTTTGTACCAAAACGAATTCCATCCTGTTCTTCCTCATTTTTATTGCTAAGTGCTTGCTCATAGGGGATTCTAAGATGGCTATCTAAACTAGACAGTTAAAGTTGCCTCTTTATGATCGTCAGCTGTAGTCCCATAATTGTTTGACCCAGGCAACTTCATTAGGTAAGGTTGGCTGCCATGCTTACACTTATCAGTATGATGCTATGCCTATTCATAAGATTGTGTGGTCTTTCATGATCCCACAAACATATATGATATATCTTTAGCTTAATAGAACTAACTTCATGGTCTATTTCAGTTGATGGTGGTTCAGCTTAGCTGTTGTTTGCTATATGGGGGAACTCGTCTTGTTCATCCTTCTTTAACAATACAATGTAAAGCAAAGAATATTTATCCTGAGATTTTCAGCATCAGCCGTCTTTGTTTTTCTATTTTTCATTGACTTGCGTAAATGACATTGTCAAATGACATTGTGCTAGTTGTGTTTTCCTTAAGATACTGACTTATCATTGACTTTGTTAGCACCAAGGGGGTTGGTGTAGTGGGTAGGGCTTGTGGAGTGCTATATAAACTATTAATGAGCCAATAAACACATGGTTGTACTCAACAAAATGGGCCTGTAGAAGTAAAACACAAGCACATAATGGAAACTCTTTGAGCATTTTTATTTGATGTTTAGAAAATCTTGTGTTTTACTTGGGTATACTGAAATCAAACAGATATAGTTGTTGTCATCCCAAGAATAACAAATTATATGTTTCTTAATGATAGTTTTCTTGGTAAGGGAAAAATTTATGATGATGTTCCTAAAGAAGACAATGAATATGTATTTCTTTACAAAGAAGATGCTTTAGCTGAGAATTATGATGATAGATGTTGTACAATCTGATATGCCTAGTCTTTATACTCTTGAACTAAACAACCATCTGTAATAAAATCCACTGACCTTAATTCCCCTTAGGTCATTATCTATTAGACAGGAAGTCAAGAAGCTAGTAAAGATGTCAACAGCCCACCTCAAAAGACATGAGTTAAAAAAAGGTCTAGTACACCTATAGGCAGCTCTCTAACTACATCATATGAATCATTTTCTTCTCAGCATGGGACATGCCTGACTTCTATCTCATTTTATCCTATGAGTCTTAGAATGAACTTGCCTGGGTAATAATCAATATTATGATGAGTCATAGACTGTTCAGAAGCCTTCTCTCCATCAGCTAAGATGACATTAATTAGGGTTCTTGTAAATTTCTATTAAAGGTTGGGACATATACCAAATTGACGTTAAATTGCTTTCTATGGTAAGATTCTTCACCTGAGGAAAGTTTTATAGTGTAATGTGAACTCCTACGTTTTGCTTTAATAAATTTAAGTTATTTGTTACATCTCTAAATTTTAAAATCTTGTTATTCTGATACAACTATATTTTGCTAAGATAAATTTTAAACTTTGTTATTCTGATACAACTCTATTTTGCTAAGATAACTTTTTTAGGTATAGTCATTCTTCTTTTATATATGTCAATGACATGATTATTACAAGTAGTAGCAAGATGGACATTGTAAATATTTTTATGGCCATTTTGCTTTTAGACAAACTAAGTTGGTTGGCTTGCTAAAGTTTGAACTTATTGTCATTTTCTTCCCACTACATGATTTTATTTACTTTTTGTGCACAAGAAAGCTGAACAGAAGATAACCCCTATTTGTTTTTCTTTTTTCATTTTTTAATGTCAAAGCAAAGCTTAGAATTAGCTCTGCTTTATACTTTTTTCTATAGAATTTTGTGACTTTTTTTTTATTTGGTCTACATTTGGATAAATCCAGCTGAAGTTGGTTCTGTTGATTATCATTTTTAGGTTTTGATAATGCACATACTTCATGATCCAAGAGGTATCGATCATTTTGTAGTGGTTCAATCTGCTTTCAAGTTTATTATTTTTGCTTTTGGTTGAACATTAATCTTTAACAACTCATTTAGCTACAGTGCACACAACTGTCACCATCAGTTTTAAAATCTGAAGGGGTCTCCATTTATCATACTGTTCAGCATGCTGGTGAGTTTGTTCTTATTTTCCCTAGGGCATACCATTCAGGATTTAACTATGGTTTCAACTGTACTAAGGCAGTCAATGTTGCTCCAATTATTGGTTGCCACATGGCCAAAGCGCAGTCGAACTTTACCACGAACAGTGTCATAAAACATCGATGTCACATGATAAATTGCTACTCGGTGCCGCTAACAGAGTAGGGTCCTTGGAGGCGGCTGCTACTCAAGGAATGCAACAAAGAAAGTTGAGATGGGAAAGTGCATGCAGGAAGGATGAAATTCTTACAAAAGCAGTTAAAGTAATCATATATTTATGCATTACATATTTTAGCTACTTGAAGTTACTTATTCATCATTGTGAGTTGTAACATTTTTGTTATTACTCTTTTAGGCACGGGTATAGATGGAGCAAATGAGGAGAGAGAAACTTCCTAAACCTTTTGAAGCCAGAAGAATGCATGCAAACTTTGATTTGATTGATGATCAAGATTGCTTTTTATGTTTTTGTGATTAACATCTCTCAGCGATTGGTTGTGAATGTTCACGGAACCGCTTCTCATGCTTAGAGCATGCAAAGCTACTCTGCTAATATAGTCCAAGAAAAAGATATTTCCTCTTCCATTATGATTTGGATGAATTGCATACCGTTGTAAAAGCTTTAGAAGGAAATCTGACCGCTCTATACGACTGGGCAACTGGAAAGTTGTCCATTGATGGTTTATCCATGACAACACCTGAGAACTCATCTTGTTTGAAGCCAGAAACAAGTTGCAGTAGTTTCACCAAATCGGGGGAAACATGCTTTGGAACTCTTGCCACCACACAATCAGAGATTGCAAGTAAGTTAGAGCCTGAAGTTGGACTTCTTGGGTGAGCATTCAGTTGACTCAGTTGCAACTGATGGCCTTTCTTCAGAAGTGGAAAAAGGAAATGCAATGCACTGAAATATCCTTCAAAGGAAGGATCAACTTCTAGTGCAAAGAGTCCAAAAGTCCTACATGAAGAAGCATGCAAATCTGAGGAAAATGGTTGTGATACTTCAGGAGCCTTTCAATCAAGTTCAGTAGAAAAAAGCCACATGGCTTCATATCTTGTCAACAAACTACACATTATGAATTCTTTGGAATTTCCATCAACCACCAACTCTGATAAGTTATTTCAGATTGGTTTCGGTCATCAAGAGTTGAATCTTGGAATGCTTTCACACATTAAGGATGATACTTCTGCAGGTTCAGGGACTAAGGTTAATGCATGCAAAAATTTTCCCGATCTAGGTAGGGAAGGACCTCTTTTAAAGCATAAAAGGAGCACTTCAGATGGATCATTTATTTCTGGAGAGGAGGATAAGAATGTTGATCACGACCAGAAACAACAGAAATTGCAAAGCAACAGTTCATCTAATGCAGAGAGCGATAGAAGTAGGCATAGATATAAGGTCAATGAAGAGCAGCTTTCATTGTCTGAGGATATATACCTCAATAGCTATTTAAGCACAAAATGCTTGTCTGCACCTGAGAGCAATGTATCTAATGCTAAAGGGGAAAAGGGTTTGAGTGCTGAAATATTCATTAAATTGAAAGGGCATCGTAAAACCATCGATATAGCTTATTCGCGAGAGGAGGATAGTCCATGCTGGGAGCATGTTTCAATCAATGCAAAATCCAGTTCTTATAGATGCGCTTTGAGATGGTGCATGTTGTAAAGCAAAAAAACTTTTTGAGTCAATCTGCAGCTTTTGAAGCCATCTTCTTGTGAATCATCAGATAAAGTGCATATCAAAGAAACTACTTCATGCACATGTACTATAATGAATGAAAACAAATCCAATTCAACTGTGGCTGTGTGTCCAACCTCTGGATCGGATACCTGTACCTTTCATATTGAAAAAGACATTGCATGAACCTGTGCCAATAGAAATTGGCTCTATTGTTCCTCAAAAGCTATGGTGCAGTAAGGAAGCCATATTTCCTAAAGGTATGCTTATGCTTTTCTTGTGATCCTATGATGTCCTTGGTTCACCTTTTGAGTTAATATATGTTGATGATAAAGGGTCACTGTTGCCCACTTTCTGTAGGATATAAGAGTCGTGTCATGTTCTTTGATATACTTGATCCAACACAAATTTGTAGCTATACCTCGAAAGTATTTGATGTTGGACTGCTTGGGCTCATGTTTAAGGTAAGCTGGCAACTTCTTTGATTGCTAAACTAATTAAGGCATCATATTTTTAAGGCTTATCACTAAGGAATTGGTGGACATTGTCTTCTTAACCTTTAATGGAGTTATCTATGGGAATCACTTTTTCTATGTTCAGAATGAGAGCACCATATACCAGCTTAGTTACAATGCTTGACATGTTCACAGACTCATCCAAGCTGTGGAATCTGTATTGAGGTTTGGAATTAGGAGTTACTATTCAAAGTAGCAGCTCCGTATTTATCCAACTGCCCTTGACTCAAACTTTAATGGCTGCATAGTATAAACAATTTTGCTAGGTAAACCTTATCCCTTCATTAATTATACCAAGTTTGGATAGAACCTGGCTCTTTTTTGGCTAGACCAATGGAAGCTTGAATCTGAATGTATTTGTATGATTAATTAGGCTCTGATTTTCATCAAAATTTTCCTTCCTTTCTCAAGTTCCATGTCCTATATTTTGACTGCCATATCCCTATTTACGTAAACATTATTTTGATTACTATTGGTGGTCGTTCTTGAAATTTATATACTTGTGAATGTAATATGACAGGCTACAGTTGAGGACAATCCAACTGAAGTCTTTATGCATGCTTCTCCTAGAAAGTGCTGGGACTTGGTGTGTCAGAGGCTTAATGTAGAGATAGAAAAGTTACAAGGCCTCGAAGTGCAGAACCTGCCACCATTGCAACTCCCGGAAGTCTTGATGGACTTAAGATGTTTGGATTTTCTTCCTTGCAAATTATTGAGGTAAGAATGTCTTTATTCTTCTTTTGTTGTTGCCTTGAAGGATGGAACGTGCAATATGGAAATTATCAATGACATCTGTATAGGCCATTGGGTAAAGTTTAGCTTAGTGCTTTTGTCAATATTGGCCAGAGCAGGATTTTTTATAACTGTTATTCTTCCCCCTAGGCCAAATATAATGCTCACAATTTATTGGGTTCATTGTTACTTTGACTTCATCAGTAAATACCAAATCCATATAAAAATGGGTAGCTAGAGGTAGATACAGGTAACCATACCTATGCTCCATGTGTTGAAATATCCAATTGTTTTCCATGGATGGTTCTTGAATACATGGGATGTATTGGTCTGTCACCTTATTTTCAAAATTCTTGAATTAAAGAATAATTCAAACTAATTTCATTGATTTTAAATATGACAAAAAGAAGAAACATGATAATTATTAGCCTTGCATCGTATTGGCAAGATGGCTGATTCAACCCACATCCGCCGGTGCAGAACGATATTAATAATTAATAACACTGACGCACGTTCCTCGACCTAGATTTATCATGTCAAGTGATAGAAACATACAATTTAAAAAATGTATTTTACATAGTTTTAAATTTTAATCGTTTCATTGTAGAACAAAGAAAATCAACGATATAATAACTTAGCGGATCATCAAAAAAAGGAAAATTAAAAATATGGAATTAAAATGATTCGTAATTTTATTTATAAAAAATGAATTGATTCAAAGTGAAAAAAATGTGTTAAGTATTCCAACACCATCACATTCTGTAGAAAGACAAGAGAATTTGGAAAACACCATTTAATTTCTCCTAAATAATTTTGCCGTTGCCTATTTATTAAAAGATATTCTCTGGATCAAATGTTGTCGGTAATTATGTGTCAAACACGTTCATTTATTGCGTTTGACAAAAAACTAAAGCAAAGCATTTTCAAAGAAAAAACGTTTTTGGTGCTTTAAATAAATTCCAAAAAAAATTCATTTCCAAGCCTACCTTGTCTATAATTTTAAAAGTGGACCAGATCATATTTTTTTAAATAACATGCTTTTCGTAAAAACTATCAAATACGGATTTCAATTCAACAACAACTAATATGGGGAGCTAATATGATCCTCTTATCACAAAATTACTTTTTATGACTTCAGCTAACATTTCACTTTTAAAAATAGGAATTTTACTTCATGCCTTCATTTTGCCATTTAAATTAAAAAACACAGTCCTTAGATAAATTGCAATAAGATTGTATTAGTTTGAAATCGTAAGCAAAAAGAGACCCCAACAAAGAATCCACAAATAAGTTGTGTTATTATTATAAAAAGGTGCGGAAGCCAATTACCGTGAATCATGAATTGCGTCACATTTTCATAGTCAAAACTTTGTTCAAAATAGAAGGAATTTAGTTCAAATTAGATCCACAAGAGAAACCTTTGGCCGTGTTTGATTACTTTGGATCTCGGAGCCAAGGTTGGATCTACTCAGAAGATCCACGATAAAACAAACCGTGGATCTCTGATCCACAAATTTCAAATCTGTGTGGAGTGAAATTCATGGATTAGAAATCGAGCCACCGCCGTCTGATCACTTGCGTGGATCTCACATTATCGACCTATCTCCTGCCATGGCCCTTTCTCCCCAGCTAAAACCAACTAGAAGATATGATTCTCAAAATCTTTCAAAAAGCAATTGAAACTATCGGCTGTCCAAGGCCCTTTCTCTCCACCAAAGAACACTACGAAAATAAACTGTTGGCAATGGTTTCAGAAATAGCTTTTTGAGAGAGAGAAAGAGAGAGAGAGCGAGAGAAAGAGAGCGATGTTGAAGCTCAGTCGATGGAGATGATAGCTCCAAGCCCTCCTTAGACACTACCTTTAACACTCCTAAGTGCAGGGAACTTCAACACTTTTGGATGAGCCTGAGGATTTCAAGAAAGAGAAATAATAACCACCGCAACTGTTGATGATTTCAGAGAGAGAGAAGGAGGGAGGGAAGGAGAGGGAGAGGGATAGAGGGAGGGAGGGGGGGAGAGGGAGGGAGATGACTTGCCTCACCATCTCTGAGTATATCTGCAGACACTTGAAAAGAGAGAACTCACCCACAAAAGATGCCCTTCGTCTGTGATGATGAAGAGGAGATCAGTAAAAAAAAAAAAAAAAAAAAAACAGCGACCACCACTGAAAAGAGAGAGCTCAGCCATAGAAGATGCCCTTTGCTTACGATGAGGAGGAGATCAGAAAACAAAAAGACACTGCCATGGTCAGGGCCGAGAGAGAGAGAGGGCGAGGATGCAAGCTTTGCATTGCCAAACACGGTTTCTAGAGGGTGAACAACAAGCTGAGCATGGCTCATAAAACCTTGACTCAAAATCGAGTTGAGCCAACTATTTTAATAAACGAGCCAAACTCGACCTCATTTTTCAACTCTTTTTTAGTCGAGCCGAGTTCGAATTCTTGAACTCAAATGTTTTAAGCTCGACTCGCCTCGAGCAAAAGTAGTAGTTATTTTGTTTTTTCCGTTTCACGTTTCATGCCATCCCATGCATTTTCTCTCTTCTCTTTCTTCTTCAATGCTTCATCCAAATGAAAAGTGTCTCATCCAAATGCCCAATACCACCGTTGCCCTTCTTATTTGCTGCTGCAAAGCCTGTCAAGGTACACCTCTCTCTCTTTCTCCCTCTCTCTAACTCTAAGTCGAAGGTCGCTCATTGCAGCGAGGGTTTCTTCAAAACCCTTGCTCCAACAAACGTGGTTTCAGAACACCTTCGCTCGCAGCGAGTGAGGGATGAAACCCTCGTTCACGGGAGGTTTGGAAGCTAAAACCCTCATTCACTGGAGCAAGGGTTTCTTTCTTCAAAACCTTGCTCCAACAAGTGAGGGTTTCATAACACTCTCGTTTGCAGTGATTGAGGATGAAACCCTCACCAGCAAGCAAAGGGTTACAAATCAATCTGAAAACCTCACAGAGCAAGGGGTTTCAGATTAATCAGAAACCCTCACTCAGCAAAGGGTGGTGCTGGAGCGGCTTTTGGGTTCATGAAACCCTCGTTCCAGCAAGCGATCTGAAACCATCATTCAGCACTAGTATGAGTGAGAGTTCCTTGAAAACCCAAAACTTAAAATCCAAATATCTCATATGTTTCCATTTTTCTGCATATACTCTGCTTCATCTCTTCCACAGCAGCAGCATCATCGCTGCCATATTTTGCCATAGCCTATAAACGACATGCTCATGTACTAGTTAAATGAGCTCGAGCTCTGACACGCTTGATTGAGCAGAGCTCAAGTTGACATTATATAACTTGATTCGAGCTCGAGTTGTGCAATATAGAAGGCAAGCAGAGTTCAAGCTGACCAAGCTTCGGCTCGACTCAGCTCATGTTCACCCATACTAGTAACTGCGTTTTTGAAATCCTTGGATCTACGATCCAAGTATTAAAAATCAACTCCGGATCCTTAGATCTGAAGCTATCAAATGGAACCTAGGTTCAAATATGAGCTCAAAATTGCTTTGCTTAATAAACGGCTGGGAGGAGCAGTCTCTCAATTGGTTCAACAAAATTAAAAGAATGTACAGAAAAAATAACCAACACGGACACCTTTAAGGAGTCAACCATTCAACAGAAGAATGCAAATCAATGCAGCGATGAGAGACTTCCACTACCTCAAACGCAGGATTGCATTGCACCAGAACAAAAATCTTCCTTGAAAGAACATGATCCCCAGATCCGTGAGGCACTTAATCAACCTCTTTCATGCAGTGAAACCATGTGTTCCTCCAGCCTATGGGAGCCGCTGAAATGCCAACTTCCCCATTAAATCATGGTAGGCTACAAAGAATTCCAACTAAGATCTCCTTGGCACCCTAACATAGTCTGACTGGGACATAACAAACTCCAGAATCAAAAACCCTGCATCCACCCTTTTTCACCCAGTACCCTACCTTATGAGAGTCTCCAATCCATCTGCAGGCAGCGTGTATGATCAGACTGAAACCATCAAATGATGGCTAAGGATCATGATGAATGCCAGAATCCAACCAAGCCAAAATCTCCTACTTAGTCGCCACCCCCCAACATGCATTTATCATCAATTGTTTAACAATCTTCCCACAAAGGTTAGCATTGGACATATTTCTGCACTACATCCCCATCATGGTCTCTTTTATTCCTTCATAGCCAGAGCTTCCAGATAACCTTTGGAAAGCATAAACACCATCCCCTTCTAGCTAAATTTAATGCGCCAGCACCAGGACTCATAAGGACTATCATAGACTGTTTGAATTTCACCATTACATTAGACTTGCAACCGATGACTTTCCTGATGGATCTTGCCAAAGACCAATGAATGAACACATGGGCCATCAATTCCTCTTCCTTCTCAAAAAGAGGACACCGATTGCATGGGGGCCTCCAAAATTTTCTATGCGATCATGGGTGAGAGTCCTGCCTTTCAGAGCAATATACGATGTCCACTTTGTGCACTCCATTGAGTCGTTTCTATATACTATGGCTCCCCTCACATGCCTCACAATCTTCACTTTAATGTGCTCATATATATACACTAAATTCAGAGTTTCGGGCTACTCACAACCGAATGAGACCATAACAAAGTGTCTCTATTTGTTACCAAACGAACACTTCTCATAGCTAAAGGAATCCAAAGACCTAAAAACCTTCCACATCCGAAGAATTCTATGAGTGAATCACCCCAACCAGCTTCTGCTTATAGTTCACAGATGTTGGAGGTTCCAAACATTGAAAAAAGTAGCACAGCAGACCCCAACCACACTGTTCTGATCAGACGTTAATCACTTACTAATAGACAAGATGAGAAATTTCCTTCCATCCCCACATGAGACCCTTCCAGCTCCAGGTGGAATAAGTTCTACGAGTCTGCAACCAAAGGCTATGGTTGCACAAATACTTCTGTCAACACAAGTAGCACCATAAGGAGTCCATTAACTTGGCCTTGAGTGACAACTAGATCATCCAAGCATTATTAAGGCTACTCAAATCTTTCAAACCAGCCCCATCCTCCTCTAAAGGTAAGCACAGGGAGAACCACCTCACTGCATCATCATGCCTCCCATCTGTTGAATCACCCCAAATGAACCTACTACAGGTTCTCTGGATGTTGTCTAATTAGGCCTTTAGTTATACCAATTATCCTAGTTTATAGCCTTTCTATAGCATGATCGAAACTGTGCTAAGAGTTGGTTAAAAATGACTATGTTACCATTCTTAAATGGGATATTTAACTGATTCTTCCAAAAGAATTTCAAATATAAGGGCCATGAACTACACCAAAGCAAATCATACATCATAGATATCTAACTTCAGTATCCATATCTCTCAAGTCATCATCACATAGAAAATGAACATTTTGCTCCCGATCAACTCATTTTATCCTTTTTCTCTGGCTTTGCAAATAACTATGGAAGTCCTGAGATTGTATTACTGAGCAATTGGGGTTATTTCCATTTGTATAAGTCAATGGAAACACCCAAACAAGTTTATTAGCTTACATGTGGTCAGAAATGAACTAGAAATAGCTAATTTCCCTCATTTTTCAATCATTTGTTGTCATGAAAACACATGCAGACTTGACTAGACCCACGATAAGATCTCCTCAGCATAAGCATATTATCTCCACCTCCATTTCCATTTTTGAAGTCTCAATTCTAGTGTTAGGACAATCATTTTAAGAAATGACACATTGTTTTTCCCATTTCCTCATGTATGATCATCATTTTCCACTGATTCGAGTGACTTAGACCAAATTCAGTTACGATCAGATTCTTAAGTGCATGAACTGACTATTCTTGCTTTCAATTCTCTAATTCTGTTTTAGATTGAGCACGCATTGTTGACTTTCAGTCGCTCATGGAGTGTTCATATCTAGACATTGTCATAGTAACTTTTGAACTGATTTTTGAGAGATATGGAATACCAATTTTCAATTTGAGCGCACAGATTGATTAAAATGTCACTTAATGAGAGTACCAGTGTGCTTAGTGCTCCTACACAAGCTCAAAATCTCTGTTTCCCACTATACCCGTACCATTTCTATTTACATGTTCAAATACAATTTAGTCAATTTTAGAAAATGTGATTTTCCAAAGGCAAATTGAGTAACCTTTTAGTGAAATTTGGCACACCCACAAATTGAACCTCAAAAGCACCTCAGGAAGTATTTTTAACTCTCCAAATTTTCACGATGACCAAATGACCATTTTACCTCATACATGGAGGTTTTGAACTGAGCTTTTAAAAAATGATTTCAAATGTAGGAGCCAACCATAGAAAACCAGGGTCAAACTACCCTATTTAGACATCTAATACCTAGACTAGGATCACCTAAGTTGTCGCAACCATGTCAAATGACCATTTTATCCCTAATGTAAGAAAATCTTAGAAATCTTAGTAATGATTTAAAACAAACATAAATCGGGTAATTCTTAGCTCTACAAGTCTCTAAGAGTAGTTAAAGTCATCTCACCGACAATTTTTACCAGTTTAAGTCAGCTTTCCCTATAAGTCAGCTCACCAGAACCGAGAACTACAATTTTTAGCTCGACAATATATCATTAAGTCTAACTAAATTCAGGATAGGTTTACTTTAGTGGAAAAAATTATTTTTTTTACTTACTTTGAGTTACCAAGCTCACATTTTAGTTTTAAAGTTATTTGCAGATTTCCACTAGGCCACTCTCTCCCCTATTTAGCATTGTTCGAATTAAGTTATAGTGCAACCGAGTTGAGTTAGGTCAAACCAAACTAGAATCATATTTGTCATTTATAAATCTATCCTCCCCTAGTTTGGTTTGAGTTTATTCATCTTGGTTTGAGTTCAATTTTGTTCCAAAGGTCCAAACTTCACTCTCTTCTTTGTTTTTAAGGCGTTTCAGCTCAACCTAGTAGAGTGAGCTGAAACCGAGCTAGGATCATGTTTATCATGTATACATCTATCGTCTTGTAGTTTGGTTTGAGTTCATTTATGAAGCCATCTGAGTTCATTTTAGTTTGGAAGGTCCTAAAGCTCATTTTCTTTCTCTCTCTCTCTCTCTTTTTTTTTTTTTGGATTTAAGCTGAATTTGACCTCAACCTAATAGAGCCAAAATCGTATTTATCATGTATGAATCTATCTTCTCTTAGTTTTAGGGTTTGACTTTATTCATACCCAATTTGAGTTCAATTCAGTATTGAAGGTCCTGGAACTCATTCATAATACTTGCTACACTCTGTAAACATCTATCGAGCTTAATTCAGTTAACTCAGAGCAAAACTTTCTGATTTTTCAACATATCCTTACCAGTAAATGGCTGATCTAAGGCCCGCAACTCAACTAGTGAAGATGACGATCATAACCTAATTTTTGAAAACCTTCTACATTTCTCTTTATATATATGACATTCACAGCTTGTAAATTTTAGAAAATTTGATTTTTAGAACAATGTTGGAGGGTTTTTTAGTAATATTTTAACTAAAACCAATCTAGAAATAGGCATATAGGCTGGTCTAATCAGATTTGCCAAACTCACCTGGAGCTTCAGAATTACGAATAGGGACACAACAGTCATTTTCTTTTAAGCCATATCCTTCAACACAAACATAGGACATATGTCTCATATACATTAGTTTATGGCTTTCCTTGATTCCTAGAGCTTTAAGCAAAGTCAAATCCATGATTTATGCTTATTTGAGTTCAAAATCTACACAAGAAGTAAACCAATCAATTTTTTTCTAATCCATATTTTCCACATAAACCTAGGATTATATGTCATATATACTTAACGTCATCAAGTTTGTCATTATTAAATCATCAAAGCTCCAACTTGAAATCATTTCAAACACATAATAGATGGCCCAAATCTTCACCCAAGGGTAAAAGTTCATTTCATTTTAAATCTCTTACCCATGACCAAGGGTAAAACAACAATTTCATCTGCAATAATGTCATTTTGCACTTAGTCTATATGCTAGATATACTTGACGTTATGGTATTTGAAGCATCAATTACAATGTTTGCATCAACATTTTTAGATCTACGAACTATTGTCAAGCAGATCTCTTATCTAGAATTCTAATCCAAATCTCTTAAGATCCATTTCGTAGAAACTTTATATGGATTTAGATCTTGATCTGAATCTTAGATCCATGCCCATACCTATCATCTAGAATCTTCTATGGATATCATGATCTGAATCTCAGAACCACATCCCAACCCAAGATCCAAATGCATAAATGTACATATATGCAAAATTTGATTTTGAACACTATGCGAGATGTCAATCCAAATAGTTTCTATAGATTCATGCAAACCTGTAAGTAGAGTACTTTGGTTCAGAACCATTTAATAGTGTTGTGTGCATTAGGACTTAGAATTGAGAGTGATTTATTCATGTTCACTTACATTTAGAATCCCATACAACCCCTTTCAAATTAAGCATTGATCGAAAGCAAATGTTTGTTTCTCCCATGGTTTTAACTCTCCATCTTTGGCAACATCATATTAGAGTTCACTGATTGTGCATGTACGTGCTCATGAATTTCAGAATTTACCTTCACCTATATAGCCGCTTGGCCTAGATGGGGCCACTCAAGAGGTTGACCTCCTGGGTCCTCCATAGTGGACTTGACATCACCCCCAAATTCTGCGTGGAACTATTAATGCCCTCCACCTTGGCACCCTTTGCCAACTAGGGAGGGAAGTTGGGGTGCATAAGGGCAACCTGGCCAGTAAATAGCTAGAGGCCGACCTGCCCAATGCCATGTAGGACCAACCAGTGCCCAAGGATGCCACTAGCAGACCCCAGAGATTGCCACATGGCATGGGTATGCCAGCTGATCCAAATTCAACCTTTTTTTTTTACCACATTTGATCACGTAGAGGGCTGATTTGCTGCCCTAGGCAATCAGCCCAGCTTCTAGGATGACTCAGACTGAGCTGGCCATCGTGGACCAGCCACTATAGCAACATGCCACCAGAGATTTGGGTTGTGCAGGCTCTAGCCTAGCGCCCAGTTAGCCCCCACACCTTCCACCTTGGCACCATATCAGCATCACGTCATCCCATGTCAACATGGCACCCTCTACTTTCTCTCTCTTATTTAATAAGTTCATTTATTCCTGCATTAATGTTGTCTCGTTTCTTGTTCTGAACTATTTGTGTGGGGGCAGTGCCCCACTTGAAACCGGTGACCATTGCCTGAATTCCACTGCCATAGCTATCAGTCCACGGTAACATCCCTACCACCCACAGGTGGAGCTCTCCCAGTGAGAGGAGCCACTCTTCCAGCAACCCACACATCACTCCAACGAGCTTTCTGGTGAATCGTGGGATGCTAGCTACACCATCACCTCCCACAAAAACCTCACCACTGGCAAGCTCTTCCTGAGCAGGCTCCACCTCTGCCGCAGCTCCGAGAAGGCCACTGCCACTGCTCTTTTTCTGGTTGGTTGAGTTAGTCTCCAAATGAGAGAGAATTTTTATTTAAATGTTTCAATCCATGCATTTTCCCTTCTCAAAAGCTTATTAGGGAAAGATTCATTATTATAGATGAGATCCACCCTTACATATTGAATAATTGGTTGAGATGATCCACTGATCTTCTTCCATTTCAATCTATATTTCTCATAATTTTCTGTAGTTTCTTTTGAGAGAGGTGGTCAAGGAGGTTAGAAGCCATGCCTTCAACCCCTTTGATGTAAAAATCCCAGCTATAAACTATCACTGTTCATGTGTTATGTGGCCCTTTACTCAATCTTTTTAATTCAAAAAGCAACATTTACGTATATATATATATATATATATATATATATATATATATATATATATATCATCTCATATGAAAATGGCTATTATTCTTTCAAGATTAGGTTAAGGGTCACATCCTTAAGCTAATCTAAAGGAGATTGCTTCCAACATTGAATCTTTATGGCTCAAAACTACAAGATTTAGCCAATTAAAAATTTGAAATCAGGCTGATTGAGTGGTATATATATGTATTTTTAAAACCTAGAATTTGATTTATCAAAGAATCTTGGAACATCAAGTTTGAGATCCTAAAATATTTGTTTCAGCTCAAAGGAAGCTACTAATTTGTCAATGTCTATGAAATTAGACCGAATCCCTTGTCTTGCCTAATCAGCGCTGTAGAGAGTAGCTTCTAATATGGCTGATATTTATGATTTCGACTTCACATTTTCCAATTTTGCAATTGGTTTGGTTTTCAAATTAATACATCACAAAATTTCAGCCAAAAGCTGTAATTAAAATTCACAAAACCGGCAAGAGAAAGTTTGTCAAATTCTCCCAACATACTATACTAATTTGCATAGCCTTGAGATTTAAAACCAAATTTGGAGTAAACATTGCTTCTAAGATCTGATTTGCATTCCAACATGTACTTTAATGGAAAAATAGATGTATATATTCAAAATATGTATATATGTGTCATCAATTTCAAGATTTAATCTGTCAAATTACATTTTACTTTGAAGAAAGATTTCCAAAGTAGACATTTCTTAATTTGAAACCATTAAATCAGTACATGGTCTGTTTTATAATCATTTTAACATGAGGGACTGGAGGTTTTCCACATTCTTCCCATTCTAAAACTTGGATTTTTCATTCAATTTTCAGATTTCACTTTCAAGTTAAGAATTTTATCTATGTCAAGCTTATGGACTGCATTGTAGTAGTTATACTTGATTCAATACCAAGTATATCCTAGACACTGTACTACATATCCAATTTAACATAAATTTGCTCTTTATTTCATGAATGCATGTATGATGGAATAAAAAATTAACACGTGTAGATGCATGGAGAGTTAGTGAGAGTGAAGAATGTATGCACACATATAGTTTTTTTCTTAATTCATGCATGCATTCACTTATCTAATTCACACACACATGCACCATCTCGAGAAAGTAAGTGAACCAATTCAACTTACAAAACATGACCGCGCTATATTGCAACAAGGAATTTGTAATTTCACTTAGTTTTGAAAAGAAAATACAAGAATCCTATCAATCTTACCAACAAATATATTTGGAACATAAAATTTTTCTATAAAACATTGGAATCCCTATTTTTCCTAAAACAAGCTTTACCTGAAAAATTTACAATCTTCTCTAAAAGAGAACTTGGTACAATTTCAATTCAAATTCCTATTTTTTTGATCAACCGATTTTCAAATTTGATCAATTGATCCATTTTTTCAAGCTAAATAAACTATTTAAGTCAAGTTCATTTTTTAATTTACTTTAAACTAAGATCAAAATTTTGATCCAAGATTGCATATTAACTTCAAGTTCATGAACTAAAACTCCAATTTTCAACTACTTACAAGTCAAATCCTCAATTTGCAAATATAATTTCCAACCAAATTTCCTAAACTCTCAAATTTTTAGATCAAATCAATGGTACCAACTAGAATCAATTTTGAACAATTTTCAATTTTGCCAAAATTGAAAAGAATTTTCCCAAATTTCTAAAATAAGTTGAATTTCTAAATAACTTGTCAAAACCAATTAGATTTTCAAATAACTTGTTTAAAATCCATTTCATTTTATCTAAAACATGGTCAAAACGTTGGTTGTTCAAATATAAGTTCAAATGAACTTCAAAATCAAATTTCAAACCCTTATGCACAAACATATATAATGTACCAATCAAATGACTTGTACAACTTTTGAGAAATGCTTAGTCTTAGGTCCAATTATCCATGTTAAAGGTGGGGAGACATGGTTAGACCTCGTACCAGTAGGCGGATCCCTTTCTCTTGCAATTTTTCTAATATCCAAATCTCAAATTTTCAGCTTCATGCTACTCCCCATTCAGGGGAGGGGAGCAAATAGATGGCATGCCTGGTGGGACCCATTATAGTTCATCTAAGGATTTTTTAGGTCATGTACAAGTAATTTTTACATTGCTAGACATCAATTGCATGCAAACCCTTCATGACCATACCTACCGGCATCATGCATATTGTACTGCAGAGGAAGAAGGTGGAGAACAAGAGAAACTTCTAGTTGGGTGTCGCCGGATCAAGTTACTAAGAAAAAGTGGCACCATACTCTTAGGAGGAACAACTTGATGGTATTTGGAGCAATGTTGTAAATGGCAGTTAGGTGAGGCGACACGTTCAGCCTCTCATGAAGCGAGGGGAGGTGAGGCACTAGTTGAAGCGTAGCTTCACAAACAAGTTTGTTAATTATATAATATTTATAAAAATAACATCAAAACTGAAAAAAATGACTACAATACTAAGCATATCAATAAAAACTAATACACAATATATGCAAACTACAATAATTTGCAAATCCAAACAAATACAATGTCATAACATACATAGTGCAAAGAGTGCTTGCATAATTGGCGTAGAAGCATGACCTGTCCTAAACAGGTCGTTGAACTATCATTGAAAAATAAATAACCAAAACTAGGAAAGCAAAAATTCAGATGATAATATCAATTAAGAGAATAAGTAAATAACAAGTATTGGTGGACAATAATATAAGCATATTGAAATGTGTATATGTACAAAAATTAAAAAGTAACTAATTTTGTGTAATTTTCAAGTGATATTTAACAAAGTTCAAATGATTTTTGTAGGTGATTGGCCAATCGTATCTTCATCACTTTCATATTCTGTAATGGATGACAATTCATCATCATTTGAACCATCCATATATTGAATAAGTTCATATTCCTCTTCAGTTGCTTCATCATCAAAACTCTCATGTTGTAAATCTTCTATTATTGTCTTACCTTCATATAAAAACAATAATACATAACAAAATATAATAGTAAGTAAAGAAAAAAAAACAATGTTCTCATCTTTATTTCAAAAATTACAAACATATAGCATTACTTTTTTCAACACTTTCCCTGAGGCGTATGCCTCAAGCATGGAGCATACCATGGATGGAGGCATACGCCTATATTAAATGAGGTGCATGCTTCTAGGATGCATGCACCTCAAGGCCTTGCCTCGAGGCATTTTTTCTAAAAAACGCTGTGAGTCGCGTTTTTTTTTTGTGTGAGGCATACACTTCTTACAACATTGATTTGGAGGTAACATGGAAAAGCATTTCAAAGTAGAGAGACAGATGCTTCCTTTTACTTTCCCTTCTATTTTCCTATTGAGTAATTTTTGAAGTTCTTCTTTCTTCTTGATGCAACGAGATGATTACCTCCACAGTTCTCAACTGCTTCAAACTCTTTACCTCCATAGTTCACCCAGTATGACAAGGCAACTTGGATGAACTAAAAGTCTACCTGCAGTGCTCACCAAGTATGCTGTAGAACCAATATCATCCTATTAGGAAGAAAGCATCAAGTATTTGCTTGATACAACATAACCAGGATCAACCTATCAGGAAGAAACCATCGAACAGGCTCATGTTACAGCAAAACCATTATCATCTTATAAACTTTTAAATAGGCTTATTCTCTCTCTCTCTCTCTCCCCCCACCCCCCCAACACCACCAACACAACCCACCCCTCCCCCCAACAAAAAAAGAAAGACAAACCAACACACGCTCACATTCTGAAGAGCTCTCAAGCAGTTCTATTGCAAATAATTTTATGCTTATGATGAAAAGCACTATACCTCAAAATAGTTCATGCAAGTAATATCTTCATATTTCTTTTGACAAAAGAAAATGGTTGTTCAGTCTAGGTGCTATGAAATATAATCCCATGTTAGCTAGAGTCACTAGCCAGATGCATACAGAGGTCCACTATGTGATAGACAAAAGGTCAAAATGATTCAGCCAGCCAAGAATCTTACAATTACCTTCGCAGTGTGTTCCAATTCAGACATGCTCAGATAACTTTCATGATACTGCACACTCCACCAGAATTGCAAACATTTTCATGAGACCATCAAGTATCCTTGACACCGTACTAATGCCCAAAAAGGACTGTGGTATTAAAGCTGACGAATATTTGTGAACAAAGTCTCACATATAAGCGGCTTGGTTATATGTGCACACAGGCTAATTCAAAATGTTCAGCATGATAAGAACAGCCAAGTGATTGGAAAACGTAAATCAAGATTTAATTTAGTACTATGACTAGACACCAACTCCTACTGATGCAATGCACGTTTCTCACTGACATCAAGATTTAATTTAGTACTATGACTAGACACCAAATCCTACTAATTTAGTACTATGACTAGAAATCTAATTGATGATGCCACTGCATCTTCTTGTGTGTGTATACAAAAAACGCATTATTTTCAAAAATATGCAAAAAAAAAAGTGCAAAAATGAAATGCCGTTTAAAAATTAAAAAAACATATTTAAAAAACGAAAAATGAAAAACGAAAAAAACGCAACTCACTTCGCTTATATAAATTAAATTGGTGAAATGAAATGTATATGCAGATAAAGAATCACATATCAAAAGTCTGAACTAACATTTGAAGAGGTTTGATCATTGCCTATCGTATGAAGGAAACTAGAAAAGAAAAGAAAAAGACAAAGACAAGAAGCTTTTTGGTTTCTTTCCACTGTTTATTTAGGCAATTTATTTAGACAATGACCAATAGAAAACAAAAAAAAAAACAAGTCTTCTATTCGATGAAAAAGGTTACCCTGTTAAATGTTTATACATGTTTATTTAGTGTGAAAAATGTGGACTAATTCATATTTCAGATCAAAAAAATGACCCCAACGCAAAAAAGGGTGTTTAAAAAATCCCACTCATGTATAAATGGATAATGTAGATGGTTGCCGTATAAATTGGTTGGAAAGGCAGTCATAGAGAGTATACCTATCCTTATATTGGAAACCTACCCCTATGAACTGCAGGAGATGGATTGCATAGGGAATCATCAGTTCGACTTTTGGTTATTAAAAGTTGAAAAGCTTGTAATATTTCTTAATATGCTTCAAAATTAGACATTCCTAAATATCACAAAAGAAAAGGGCGAGAAAAATCACAGAACAGAGATTGGGGTTCCGGAAAAAACTCTAGGGGCCGTTTGATGGCCTGGTAATATCCTGTAGCCACGGAGAAAAGTTTCAAATATTCAAAATTTTTCTCATTCCATCAAAGGAGGAATGAAAATTATAACCGTTAAACATGTTTCCAGAATTTTTTTTTCAGAAAATGTTTCCACCGCGAGAGGTGGAAACATTTTGCCAGTTTTAGTTTTCTGCCCGTTAGGGCAACCACGCATCGCCTCCCACCCACGCATCGCCTCCCTCTCCCTCCTACTGCAGGCCCGCAGCTGCCTCTGTTGCCTCCGTCCTGCCTGCTGGTCGTCGTCTCTCTCGCCCTCCCACTCTCCTGCTCCCTCGTCGTCTCTCTCGCCCTCTCACTCTCCTGCTCCCATACTTTTCTCTCTCACCCTCTCTCTCACCCTCTCACTCTCCTGATCCCCTCCTCGTCTCTCTCACCCTTGCTGAAGAAGAAGCCCTCCGTCTCTTCATCTGCTGTTTGTGCAGTGGCTTCCGTGTTAGGAAACACTTATTTTGGCTCACCCTGTTACCATAGCGCCGGAATCCATCTCTTCCTCTATGCAGCAACAAATTGAGGCTCGATTGCTACTCTGAAAGCAGATCTACAAGGTTTTTGTGGAAAGGTTTGTGTTTGAACATGAATGGTGAATAGTATTTAATTTTTTTTCCGTTTCTTGCTGAATTTTTGGGAATCCCTCTTTCTATTTTGGCTCCTACGGTGAAAGAATTTTTTTTTTCCCAGAGGCTTCCATATAGAAAGTCCAGTCTGTTTATCTATCCCCTTTTTCTTTTGTGAGGGTTTATTGTTGCAGAGATCGATTTTGTTAAGTTTGTACATTTAGTAGTTGACTGGTTTCTTCGCAAATGCATTAACTTCTTAACTCGTGCTTACCAATTAGCTTGACAATTGAATGTTCCTGTCTTTTTCTTTGAAAAAGATTGGAGCTAGAACAGACTCATCAAGCTCTTCCTTTCTTCTGTCCTGTGGATGGAATCTCTCAATTCTGAAGAGAAAGCTGTTCTTTTTGATGTCGGTGTTGTTCCAAACAAAAGATTTTACTGTTTTGTTATTTACTGAAGAGGAAAATGTTTTAGATACATAGCAGACAGTGAATACAAAAGAAAACCATAAGTATACTTATGAACTCATTCTAGTGGTTATAGGTAAACACCTACAGAGGATACAACGATTGGATCTGAACGTCTGCTGGAAACAGCTTGCACTCTTCAGAAAATATCTGTGTTTGTTTTTCAGCAATAGGATCTAAGAGTTGTATATCTTTGGCAACTTGTTCATCAACACTGGAGAGAAAATGCAGCTTAGATAGGATAAAATGACTAAAACTATTCAAAATTGAACTAAGAGCTTTTCATGAGAAGTGGCTATTGCTAAGCTAGTTAGATTTTTCACTTTAAGGTTCAGAATCATGTTAACCTCCATTCAGGGTTGTCAGCATAGCAGCTTGCCTCTACAAGGTCTACGATAAGATTGAGTATATCAGAATGATCTTCATAGCTACCTCTGCCTTGTAAGATTAGATTCAGTCACTGAACAATCCCATAAGTGACATCTCTTTCATGGCATGCAACATAGAAGCTTCAATGTACTATCTTCTAGAATACAGTTCACATGCATATCAATGTATTGTAAATAATACATGCACATGCATACATCATAGGGTAGTTATAACTTCCATCATTTTTGTCCAATGTCCATAAAATAAATTCTCAAGAAAATTAAATTTGAATTGATGACACACTTTAGAGAAAGAGTAGAAAAAACGTTGAGCAAATCCTCAACAAAACTAATAAATTTTAGTTGTTCCCCAACTCAAATATCTAATGCTCGGATAAACCCAATCTTATTCACAATATCGACTAAAGCTTTCTATGTTCCTTTTTCCTTTCACCTAAACATCTGGAATGAGTGATACCTTGCAGACATCAATAATCATTTCTTAGTAAAAACAGAAGGCCTCTCTCTCTCTCTCACACACACACACATGCGTATTAGTAATGGGTGTCTTCAAGATTATTAGCATCAATTTGCTTTTCTGCTATGCTTCTAATTCTTTTAAGTTGGCTGTTATTATAGACCATAAAGGGAAGGTTCATGTTTCCCAAGTACAGATCTCTCTCTCTCTCCGCAAACATATTAGTAATGGGTAGTGCATGCTTCCCAAGTACAGATATCTCCCAATCTCTTTTTCTCTCCACGCACAGATTAGTGATGGGTGTCTTCGAGATTACCAGCATGAAATTGATTTCTGCTACGCTTCTAACTCTTTTAAGTTGGTTGCTGGTATGGGCCATTATAAAGGAAAGTGCACATTCACTTCATTATGCATTTTCTTGTGTCTTTAACATTTGCATCAAATAGTTTAGATTTTTGAACCCAGTGATTTGATTCGACTCGATTGGATTCAGGCTAGATGAAATGTAGCGGTCTTGGGAGGATCCTTAGTTAAGGCATGATCAGCAAGTTCCAATGAAAGGCATCTGCATGGGAGAACTCTCCTTAATTTATTGCAAACATGATCAACAAGTTGATTCCTACTTTTTTGTTTTATTGCAAGTTGATCAGCAAATCCCCTTCATAAAATGTTGCCACAGGGGAGTTCAGTTTGATTCAAGAAAGCTATAAGGCTTCATGAAACATCATGAAATGGGCTTATGCATGATATCTTTATCTGCATAATGCAGTTTATGTTTTTGCTGTCTAAAAGGACTGCTAAAAGCCTAAAACACATACCTGTATCTTATAGAATCAAAATGTTTCAAAGAGATGGTAGCCCATGCGCAAATACCATTGATTACTTTTAAAGGAAAAGAACCTGAGAACGATTTCAGACTGCATTTCTGCATGCCATGCCAAACATTTGTGTATTTTGGAATTAGAATGCCTCAATTATGTACATTTCTTTTTAAATAGATATCTGAGATGGATCTCCTCTCTTTGACATCCTTCATGACTATTGATGCATACTTAGAGTAGTTGTTAGTTTACATATTTTAATGATGTGGTGGACCTTTATTTCAACTTGGAGACAAAAATGCATTACAATTTTTGATGTGGACATTGAAAACAGCAAGTCAATTGCTTTCTTCCATTATTTTGAAAATTATTCACTTAGTAATTGCATAATTTAACAACTAAATCTTATGTTTGTGCTAATACCTTTGGAATTTTCTGTCATCAATGTCATTACTTACTGATTTCTAGTTCAGCACTTGCTATGCCCTTATGTTTGCCATTAGACACGTATGTATTTTCATTTTCTGTTCATCAGCTGTTATGACATCTTGTTCGAAGATGAAGCCCCAACATAAGTATGACGTCTTGTTCGAAGGTGGTGCAAGGGGCATATTTGATTTTGTTGAGCTTCTTTTTGTTATGGTGGATGTGTACATGAAGCTACATATGTACTTGCTTCTATGGATACTCTACACACGCACTTGGCTTTGTATTTAACGTTGAAGCTCTTCTGAACACTTATGTAAATATTTTATCACTGATGGGAATATGTATGTGATTTATCTACTGTTGTATACTTTATAGTGAAATTCTCATATATATACAATGAGTATGGTTCGAGTATTTATGAATTGCGCGTTGATATTGATTAAAACATTTGATACTGTTTATATTTACAGTATCTTGTTGCGTTCATATGTTCTTCGAACTCTACTGCAGTTATTTTTGTTCTTGTACTAAAAAGACTGGCCATTGTTGGTTATTATCTATTTGGTGTGGTTATTTATCTAATTTCGGTAAATCTGGAAAAATGTTTCCTTATTATCAAACTAAGAATTAATTTTCTAGAAATCTGAAAATATATTTCTTTATCATCAAACTCAGGAATATATTTTTGGAAATATATTTCTCAGTCATCACACATACATCAAAATGGGAATCGGAAAGATTTTTCCCATTTATTTTTTTCAGAAAATATATTTTCAGAAATATATTTCCAATTCCAGATTTTCAGGCCATCAAATGGCCCCCTAGAGATTGTAAAGAAATGAAAAATGAGGCGTATGTAGAAAATAAAAGAGAATGTTACCTTTCATAGCCAGCGGATCCCAGATTGAGCCTTCAATCTTTTTGTAGAACTGTACCCCATCATGGCCTTGTAGAGGTTGAAGTCATCCCGGGCGAATCAAAAGATGACTTTGATTTTCCGATGGACCATTGCTGGATCTCCTATGAGAAGAAAGTTGTACAGGAGACAAGAAGAGTGACAACCTTCAAAAAATCACCCAAAGGATCAACGAGAAGAAAATCACGAAAAGAATGAGAAGAGGGAGAGGGAGCATACCTTGACGATCCAAGAGAGAGGGAGGGGTAAGGTTTAAAAGCAAATTACTGTGTTTGTATCCAGATCGTGTTGGTTAAACATAAACAGTTTCTATTAATCGCGTCCAGACTGTATCCCATTAATCACAATGTTAACCACTTGGTTGCACTTTTATCACATGAAAAATACGTACATGATGGGACCCTCTGTGATGGAAAATAAGAAATGAAAGGACTAAAGAGTACTGTAATATATATGCGATTAATGAAGCCAAGATCAGACAACATTCTTCTGAGTAAGTTAGATCTACTTTTTCTTTGTAGGCTCCTAGAATTTTACATTTACAACCTTTATTTTTGTGTGATTTCTATTCTCATACCCGAGGAACTTTGTTGTTAAGAAAAGAAATGCCTGTTCTAGTTATGAAACATCCAGCCATATTTTTTAGAATGAAATTTAGTCCTATAATGCATTTTGTACTATCATATAATTGCATATGTCTGATGGATGTCTTACGCCCTGGTTGGTAGGCAGTATGTTCCTCTTCATAGATTCTAAAAGCTATTTTATATTTGCATATCTCTTCATCATATTTATGTAAGGATCCATCCATTTGTTCTGCCCAAAGTTGTAAGGCAGGGTCTAGGCTTCTATGATACTCTGGCGGGACTAGTGCTTTGTCTAACACCGAAACACTACACCCTGTGTTTATTAAGGCATCTATTTCTAATTTCCACTTTTCTATTTTGAATATATAAGGAATTCTGATAGTTGTTCTTCTTTGTTCCTTATGGTCAATCTTCATATTGGGAAAGGTCATGGTAGTTAGTGCCCTCTCACCTTTTTAAAAAATTATGCCTTTACCTTTGTTGTTGGTATTCGGCACCTCATAATTCGTTGGATCTAGTCTCACTATCTTATTCTCTAAGGATCCTATCTTTAGTTCAACTGTAGTTAATGGTCTTTCTATATCATCTATCTATTTTCCACTACAAGGATTCGTTTTTCTATAGTATTATCTTTTCTTCTAACCATTTTTTCTAGAATAAATTTTTATTGTCTTTCTTCCAAACAGAATTTGCATGCTTCGGTCATACAAATCTTGCATCAGAGAAGGGGGCAGGGATGAAGCACAAAAGCGTCGGTTCGCTTTTACAACAGCATGGGAGGCA
Organism: Nymphaea colorata; assembly: GCF_008831285.2. Classification (NCBI taxonomy): domain Eukaryota; kingdom Viridiplantae; phylum Streptophyta; class Magnoliopsida; order Nymphaeales; family Nymphaeaceae; genus Nymphaea; species Nymphaea colorata. Next base: position 25,952,069 of record NC_045143.1, read on the forward strand.
GAGGAGTGGAGAAGAAGAAAAGGAAGGGGAGTGAGGAAGGGAGATGGACTCAAGCACTTAGAAGCAAGTACGTGGTGGTGGATGAGTGAGAGGATGATGAGTACAGACACTGAGGTGGTGCTTATATAGGCACTGGACTTCAAAACAAATTACAATCTAAAAAAGGTATATGATTCCTTTCCGAACAAGCTAAACCTAAACTTGGAATTATATGAAAAGCTAAGAGCACTATAAAAAACAACCAATTCAGTCATACTTGCTATTTCCAAAATTGGAAAACATTTACTTCATAATGAAGACACTAGTCCCACGTCTCAACAACTAAATAGTATAACCGATCTACACATTTCTTTAGCGCAAAACCTAGAATCCTACAATATAAAGAATTAGGCCTTTTGGCAACCCATATTTGATACACTTAGAAATAATATTCTTAAAGAAATATTAGAAATTCAAAGATACCTGAAAGACTAATTAGCCACCATGTTAAGCAAAATTGGAAGCTTCCAGGAATATAAAGATAATATTGAAGTCTTACAAAAACAAACCTTAAAATACCCTCAAAATCCTAATCAAAACTATATTGAAATCATAAAATTAATAAAGTGTCTGTACTCATCATCCTCTCACCCATCCACCACCGAGTACTTGCTTCTAAGTGCTTGAGTCCATCTCCCTTCCTCACTCCCCTTCGTTTTATTCTTCTCCACTCCTCTGCCTCCCATGCTGTTGTAAAAGCGAACCGGTGCTTTTTTGCTTAAACCCGGCCCCATTTCTGTTTGGTATCAGAGCATAGTAGTACGCTCTTGGTGTTGCAAGTATGTTCTGCTTTTAATGAAAGTTTTTATGTGTGTTCAGATAGTAATATCAATTAAGAGAATAAGTATTGTTGAACAATAATATAAGCATATTGAAATATGTATATGTACAAAAATTAAAAGAAAGTAATTAATTTGTGTAATTATCAAGTGATACTTAACAAAGTTCAAATAACTTTTGTTGGCAATTGGTCAATTGTATCTTCATGATTGTTATATTCATTAATGGATGACAGTTCATCGTCATTTGAACCATCCAAATATTGAATAAGTTCATCTTCAACATCATCTAAACTCTCATATTCTAATTCTTCTATTATTGTTTTACCTTCATATAAAAACACTAACACATAACAAAATGCAACAATTAGTAAAGAAACAGGACAATGTTCTTATCTTTATTTCAAAAATTATAAACATATAGCATTACCTTTGCCAGCACTTTTCTTTTGAGAAGATGAAACACTTTTTGTATTCATCTTCATATATACATGATGAAAACCAAAGAATTAAGTTTTTCTTGCTCAATGTGATTTCTTGTTTTTGTATGTACCTATCATGTAATTGCATTAGTTAATCATTTTGATAATTATAAAAAAACATTTGAATGATAGCACAATAAATTATTTGAAAATTTCATTTATTTACCAAAAAGAATGAGCTGCATTTACATTCATATCCTGATGCACTGTATGTAAGATTGAGAATTCTCATAGCAAAATTCTTCAATTCTTTTGTATTTTCACCAAATGTATTCCACCAATCAATTGACGAAAATAAATGAGAAGAGTAGTTTAGATAACTTCATTTGATCCACTCATAAGTTCATAATATAAATTAAAACAACAACAAAAAATATGTACCACGATGTTTTTTCTTTCTTGTTTTAATTACTAATGATGTGCCGAACTCACCAACTTCGTTCTCATATGGATCAAGTTGAACTAAAATATCAAATCTTTCTTCTATAGTAGGCACCAAAATTTAGCATTCCATTAGCCCATGCTTTATTCTTTTATCTTTGAGGACATCATTGTCATAATGAAAATGTGAGTTTAGATAATACCTTGCAGCATGTAAACGATGATGCATTTGATTATCTCACCTATTATCAATTATTTGCTAAAATTTTATATATCTTTTTTTATCATTATCTATATTACATGTAGTTTTTTCGTTTGCCCTTTTCATATGATTGTATAAAAATCCCTCAACTAGCTTTTCATCTGAATCAGCAACTCTCAACACCTTCAATAAAGATAATTAACCTTAATAATATTTCATCTTGAGTAACAATTCGCATTACTACCTTGCCTTTGGGATTTTTAGTATAATAATCACTGCCTTGAAATTCTAGAGATAGAAACATGTTCTTCAATGCTATTTTGTTTGTAAAATACTAAAGTAAGATACAAAGTAGCAAAACATGTAATAGCAGGCAGTTGAAGTTCTTTATCATTTATGCATTTTCTCATCAAATTTAATACCTAAGTATGTTCATATATAAGTGTACTTACAACTTTTGTTTTTTCAATCACTTCCTTAAGCAAACGTATCTTAGCAATATTTTCAAAAATTAAATCTAGGCAATGAGCTGCACAAGGTGTCCAAAAAATATGTTGAAAGCTATCAATTTCTTTTAACTTCATACCTACCTACTGCTTTGTAGTTAGCAGCATTATCAGGAACTAATTACATTACGTTTTTCTCTCTAACTTTTTTAATTAACTCTATGAATAGTTTTACCAAATTGTTAGCTGTCTTTTTTATACCATTAATATCGTAAGACTTCAAAAAAGTTGTACCTGAAGGATTATTTACAAGAAAGTTAATCAAATTTCTACTTTTACTATCAATCGAGTTATTTGCCATTATGGTACAACCAGTGTTCAACCATGTCTTCTTGTAGTCCTTTAATTTTATTTGCAGTTTATCAACTTCTTCTTATAGGATTGAAGTCCACATATCGTTGTAGGTTGGTGGTTTCAATCATCAACCATAATTTCCCACAGCTTCAATCATTCTTCCAAAATATGGAGTGTCACAAGTTAAATGATAAAACATTTGCAAAAAAAAAAACTGAACTATGGCAGAATATACTTGCTTTCTTTCCCCTTTCTTGATGGCATTGTTGATTGTTGGTTGTCACATATCTAAAGTTATAAATTGATCCATTGGTCCTCATGAAATTCCAAATGCATGAACATTGGGAGATGTAAGGCCACCACTAATCATTCCTTCATCCAAACATTCATTTCTATGCAATTAAAGATTGTCTTTTTTTTCTTTGCATTTCACGTTTATGTACCTGCAAATAATTATTGAAAGATTTTACAACACTTTGTTGGCTTTGTAACATGCTTTAGCATCTTTTTTAGTTTCCAAGCCTTACAATAATTTCATATCAAGTTTCTCATTTTTTCTTTATCATCATGAACTTCTTCAATGCAATGTGTCAATGCTGGATCCTGCCGTGACAATAACCATCCAATAAGTTCAATTACATTGTATGCAAAAGCTCAAATTACTAAGCATACCCAAATATTAACAATGCATAATGTAACAAATATTAACACCAAACGACAAATTTGAATTCTTAACAAGTAACAACATATTAGAAACTTAATGCAAAATAATTATTGAAAAAACACATAAAGGTATAAAAGAATTGTCTACGACAATGCATCAATTACCATTGTCATGTTCTTTAACATGATATAAAATTTAAATATAAGAGAAGAAGACAAGCAGCTCTTCCAAAATGAGAACTTGTTTGATCTAGAAATAAAGAAAAAGAAAAAAATCATCCACAAAAAAATATATAATAAAAAAGGTAATTTTAGTAATGTAAATTTTCCATGTTTTTTATTTATTTATATAAAACAATATAATGTAAAAAATATTCTTCAATTGATTCGGTAAAGGATTGAACATAGCTGTCTACCATGAGGCACAAAAAAAACAACATGAACTAAGGCACGAAAAAAATTTGAAAGAAAATATAATAAGTTAAAGATGCATTAAATGCTAAGTCATAAAGTAAGGATACAAATCCCAAAACATATAATAAACTAAGACACCACTTGTGACACTTGGCAACAATGGGAGGAGGACCACCATCAATGGACTACATGTCTAGACTTCAAATGATGACAATAGTAAAATAAAGATGAACACGTAATATGAGTGCAAGGATGGCAGGTGTGAAGAAAATAAGTTCAAGGTCTTGACTTTGTAAGCCACATTACCACAACATCGTAAGCCACAGCACTGGCCTTGGTGATACACACAAAGTAACAAAAGCACCATGTGGACACACTGTATACCATCACAGCAACACGCAGAGGGTGGCCAGTCATGGCCAGAGAGCTGAGAGAGCGAGAGCGTGGCCATGGCCAGAGAGACAAAAACAAACACATAAAGGTGGCCACCTATGTTCGGTGTCTGCCATGGAGAGGAAGAGACTCAAAGAGAGACACCTACAGTTGCAATTGAAATTCTGACATTGGGTGATGGCTTCACCTACTGTAGGTCGAGCCTCTAGCAATTTCACAGGCGTGCAATGATGGTTGAAATCTTCAATTTCACATCTGATTTGGGATTGAGAAAAGGGGATTTAGGGATACAAACGGGGTTCAGTTAGGGCTACGTGTGAAGTCCTTTTGACCAGTTTTACTTAGTTTTTAATTTTTTTAATTAAAAAAACTAAACAGACTACATCCCTGAGGTGTACACCTCAAGCACGGAGTGTACCACGGATGGAGGCATACACCTCTACCAAATGAGGCACATGCTTCAAGGATGTGTGCGCCTCACGGCAAGGCCTCAAGGCGTTTTTTTCTAAAAAATGCTTTGAGTCACATTTTTTTGTGTGGGGCGTATGCTTCTTACAACATTGTTGTGAAGTAGAACAAGGCAAAGCGAAGCACTAAGCTGGTGATGCAATGCGTAGCTAAGCGATGCATAGTGAAGCTTAATTTAGTTACATGGCAGAAATACTCTAACATATTATATCAACAAAAATCATGTCAAAAATTAAAAAGAAAAGTAAAAAACATTTTTCTTGTGCCAAAATCAGAAATGAAAGATGGCACTGTTTAGCTATTTGCAAGAAAGTTTAATTAGTTGTTATCAACAATTATACATAAAAGTTTATAAAATATTTAATACCTTATAAGTACTGCATATGAAAACAAAGAAACATTACTTTGGTTTATTTAAACAACATACTCATGATCGTCAAATGGTTATAAGTACAATAAATTCACTAAACTCTATGATTTTCATCCAATATTTACTAACTTACACTATTTCAGTCAACATAAAATGTTCAATAAATTCAACACTCATGGTTTAATCTAATTCTACCATGCAACTGAGAAAAAAAGTAAACAAAAACAATATGAAATAGAAAATAAAAAAGATACAAGCATTAATTGCAAAACAGAGGGACCGACAGACTGGACAGATAGTCAGGCACTTGAGGTTCACATCTCGTGCGTTGAGGTATGCCCTTCAAATACCACCGGTAGTACGCACTGGTGGTTATGTGTTTGGTTAAGGTAATATATAGCGGTGCTAAAATTCACAGTTATAGGTTTATAGTGGTGAAAATTTCTACCGGTGGTACAGAACACCCGTGTAAGCATGTTTAGCGGCAAAGAAAAATCACTGGTATAAATGTATATGGTGGAGACCTAAACCACCTTACCATCATCAGTAGGGCTGTACCAGTCCGGTTCATCACCGGTATTGCTTACTGTCATTAAAGAAAAGCACAAACAAAATTTATACCCCTCAAGAAAACATTTATAACCTCTAGTAAATATTTCCAAGCCTTTCAACAAAAATTATGTCTCACGTGATGTGTTCCTTCCACCTCCATGCACTAAGGGGGAACAAAACTCAGCCACGTGATGCAATGGTCAACTATTGACTGATGACTGTACCATGCTAATTAGAGATTGTGGTGGCGAGGGCAATCTGTTTTTTCGGTAAGGTTGCAAGAGGTGAAGGTATGTAGATTATGAAGTTGCTCAAAAAAATCAGAGTGAAGTCAATTTTGTGTCACTCAACAAGAGATTTTATTGTATATATACAATGATGGCAGGAAGGTATTCATACTCTGCCTCATATATCATTCGTTCTTTATAAAGAATTTCATCTTATAAAAGAACCAAAGAAGGACGGTCTAAAAAGTGTAATGAATATGAATCTATTTTTAGTAATGTTTCTTGTAACAAAAAGTGTAGATGCCTAGTTCTACTTATTGTATTCAAACATGTTCATGCTTTGCAACTTTGTACTTTCAGAAGTCCTAAAAATGTTCCATGTTGAAGTGTTTTGAAGATGTTGGTCATATTGCTCACTATGCTTAATAGAGCAGATTGACCTATATAAATTTAGGAAGTGGTTGCCAACACCCGCTTCTAAACAAATGATTAGTGGAATCCAACCTAAGAGTTGGGTTTTCTTTCTACTCCATGTTTTTTCTTTTGACACCTATATCATTGAATGCAGCAATGTTATTTCAATTTGAAACCAAGCTGATACCATTACTAGCATGATGATGTAATAAATGACAATCTGTCATTGAGAAGAACCCCTGATGGTATATCAGCATAAGCTGAGATTCTTTTAAAGTACGAATAATGCAATATATGAGGCGGGGTATGAATACCTTCTTACCGTCATTGAATCAAACCCATCAGTCCATGCACCACTTCATATATATATATATCCTCAAATAAATTAGACCGGGCAAATAATTAATGAGACCGACTAGGTTTGATGCATTTTCCTTCTGAAAGTGACAAGTAACTTATATTTATACAATAACTTACAGACACATGCCCCAATAATAGAAAATTTTAAAAAATATGAAAAACACCATTTTAACCTAATAAAAAAGAAAATACCTTTAAATAGAAAATTTTTCATGGGCCACATCTTTTGTCAGTTTCCTCAAATATTTCCATTGATTTTATAAGTATCAACATTAATAAAAAAGGCACAGGGAGAGTGTATGTACAAAATGTGATATTTTTCATTTTTTTCATAGAAATTACTCATGATTTTAACATTTTTCTTCAATTAATGAAGCAGGTGTTTGTCAATCATTTTACAATGTCAAACAACTTTTTGCAATTTATCAAATATTAAACAGTTAGTTATAAATATATTAAAAGCAGATTCATTACTTGTGAATTTCTCAATTTTTTATGACAATTACTGAATTATGACAGAGAGAGGTTGGGGGCGGGGAGGGGGAAGGTGCACGAATGAACCAGAACCAGACCAGAATATCTTACATAGGTGAATTAAATGTGATGGCTAAGTATCGTTACAGAAAGATGGATAAACATATAATATTTACATGTCAATATGTATGTAGATCCAGCAACCCAATGAAATATATTTTACAAATATAAGGGCCACATGTTAGTTGAGCCCTCCCCTGTACGCCACTAGCACGTGCTTAGTATATTATATTATTGAGGAAAATGAATTTGTTGTGTTTGATAGAATGAAATTTTGAGTTCAAAACTGAAAATGACTTGTTTGATAAATAGTAATTAAAATTTTGTAACTGATGGATTCAAACCATCAATGCCTTAAAGAGAGAATAAAAAAATTTTAAATTCTGAAATTATAATCATAATTTCAGAATTTTGATTTGACGATAAGCTTATAATTCTAGAATAAAAATTGTTTTTTTTAAATATAATTTTCTGTTCATAGAAAACAAATAATTTTAATTTTAAAATTCTTCAACTTCAAGCTCATTGAACACCCCTTAATAATACAAAACACCCCTTAATAATACAACAAAGGGTTTGTGTGTCAAATTATGAGACAGTAGGCCCATCACATAAAAAAGGTATCTCTCTCTCATTATATATTCATGTGGCTGGTTGTCCAAATTTAACAATTTGTAGCTAAAAATGATAATTAAATTTGTATTTACCATGTTCTACAACATTGTGTCTGTGCATATATATATATATATATATATATTATATATATATATTATATATATTATATATATATATATATATATATATTATATATATATATATATATAATATATATATATATATATATATATAAGTTGGTGAGACGAGTTATGGCAAACGTATCATATATTCGAGCCTGCTGCTATCAAAGTGATCTTTCATTGCCGAGAACCCCTTTAAGCTTACCTACAGCCCATTTTATGCACACCTTGGGATACATAAAATTTTCGCATGCCAATACACTAATAATGAAAATGCTCTCAATTAATAAAAAAATAATAACAAAAAAACTAAAAAATGAAAAACGAGAAAGAATATTTTATTTTGAAATAATTTTCAAAATATCTTAAGCCCTAACCTTTTTTTTTTTTTTGACGTATAGTGGTGCAGCCACCAACTCCCTCCTATTTTTTGTCACCATGTGCCGATAGGGCCCATAGTAGAATGCCACTTGGGCATCCATTTTTGAACTTAATGATAAGGACAAAAAAAGCCCCCCAAATGACAAAGATGCAAAAGTTGCTTTCTTTGTAAAACAGAAAAAGACAAAATACCTTTCGCAGAAGAGGAAAAATCCTGTAAAAACTCTCAACCGAACCACTTAGACATTACATTTTTCATGGAGTGGGATCATTCGCTTGAAACCTTCAAGGTTTTACGTGGCAAATCTGTAATCAGACTATACCGGTTGACTTTGTGGCCAGAAAGTCCACATGATCACTTGGTTAGGCTAGGTTTATAGATATGTTTATCGGGACTTCATGTTATTAAAACTTAATAGCATGCAATACCAATATTTGCCTATATATTTAATAAAACTAGTGGTTGAATGTCTAGGTGGAAGATAGCCTAAGCATGAATTTGTTCTCTGCTATCTGTTCATTAGCACATCGATGAGAATGAACACAAATACAAATGTACAATATGATAGAAACCACTTTAAAATAATCATATATTGATAAAAATTTCATAATTCACAAAACAACAAGCATTACTTTTCAACAATGCAATACAAAAAATCTTGTAATTAGTTCCATGGCTTTCCTCCCCGTATGCTTGCCACCACCTCCTTGACTCAGCTTACCTTTCTCAGCTTTCCATCATGGGCGACGCTGTCTGTGGGAAGATCATCCACAACGTCCTCGCCTCCAGCCAGGTGGCTGATCTATCAGGCCTCAAGGGTTTGGTACCAGGGAGCTCCTCTTATGTAAACCACCAGCGGAGGGGCTGCCGACATGCGGTGATGGTGGTGATGAGAGGTCGAAACGTTCTAGGGACCGGTGCATGATATTAGTGGAGGAGCTGAAGAAGTTGGGAAGGAAGGTGGTGAAGTTGCACGTCTTCTCGGAAGAGGAGCATGCCTTCTATGTGTGCAGCCCCAGGGAGAGGCATCTACTGAGTTGATGGGCTTCATCTCTAAGTTCATCTTTCAGTTTTGATATATAGGTGTGAATGTTGTATGAATGCTTTTTTTCTTTAATGTTGCATTAATTAATTGCTGATAGAACTCATCTGCCGCCTACAGAAAGAAGATTGTGCTGCTATGTTGCCGGTGCAACTGTGTCGGGTGTTCTCTTGGAAAGAGTGATGTAAAATCAATGCAGTGCAAAAATGAAAAAATAAAATAGTGATATGATCGGTTTATAATGGTAGAGGCTGAATTTTTTGAAAACAAAGATATTCTACTTGAGAGAATTATAACATCTCTCCGTTCATATTCGATTTATAAGAAAAAATAAATTCCTAATGGATCCATCCTTTAAGTAAATGGTGACCAGATTGACAAATAATTTCTTAGTTACTTTGCAAAGCAACCGAAACATGTCTTCTTCCTACCCAATGTAGAGATGGCTAACCTTTTTGTTTTTTTTTTTAAAAAAAATTCATTGTGTAAAATGTTTTTTTTTTCTCGAATGATACATGTGGGTAAATCCTCATCTTATGAGGACAAATAGTAGAATAAGAGAGGTGAGACTTGATGGGGACAAAGTTTGAAGCTAACTAAGGGGTGGTGGCATCTAAGGTGTTGTTTACAAATAAGAGGGTCTCCCATACTTTTCACTGTGACCACTTTTGATATTATAGTTGTCACTAAGAAAAGTTTTAAGTTTAAACTTTTTTTTTTTGGGTTCAGCATTTTTTTTTGTCGATCGCGATCTTAAGTTGAATGAGATGCTTTATAACCCTATGTAATTTGATATGAGTGTTTGGTCCTTCTTATGACATAATTTCTATTTGCATATAGAGATTGATCAATAATATCATTTGATATAGCTTAAAAGGGCTACAAAAACTGCGGAACATGTTTTATTTTTTTGTTACAGTCATATTTTGAATTTAGCACTAACCTTAAAGACTTTATGGCGCAAAACAGAAGTGTTTTTTGAAATAATAAAAAAATCAATTTAAAATTTAAAAATGCTTTGAAAATTAAAAAATATTCTTACTTTAATAACAGCTATTACAAGCATGACAGATTTGATGCCTTCGTCAACCAAACCGGTAAGTCTAGATTAGCGTTTCGTTAAAGAAAAAAGCTAAAAAACCATCGGCTATCACCTCGTTCGTTAAATATTATGAGGCGGATGCAGTTTTCTTAAGTTCCTATTTGTTTCGGATCAGATAGGGAGTTACATGTGAACATGGATTTGGATCTTTTTTTTCTTTGACCCCAATAAAATGTTTGAAGAACATAAAAGGAAAGTCCACTTCCCAAGTGCATGCTTGATGCAGATGATAAGTATCAGGGTTTTAAACGGTTTTCCGAAATGCATCACATTTTTACCATGTAAAAACCCAATAAACAGGGGAAAGATTTCTAGCTCATCTTCTCGTCTACCTCTGGAGGTTGCCTCTTACGATCTGCCCTCATCAAGGAGGGGGAGCTCGAAGGTAGCACGGCGATGGCTGGTTTCCGGTAAGATCGATCACTCTTTCCTCTCTTTTTTTTTATTTTTTTTTCCGGCCATTTCTCTATCCCTTTCTTGTTTTTCTGGCCCACGACTGGTTTTCTGGAGGAGGGAGAAGGGTCTTCGTTGTGCCATCCAGGTGGTTTCTGATATAATTTCATCTAACATGTGTAACAACGGTCATGACTCCCCTTTTCAAACAAGTTTTTTTTTTTTAATTTATCCTCGTTGCTGTTAATTTTGTTAGTGAAGGTAGATTCCAGTGAAGACCATTCGAATTATCATTCACAAGGAAGTTGGGTGTTTCGATCTGACATTTTGAGCATTCTTTTGCTGTTACATGTTTTATCAATGGTTCCATGGATTCGCCATCTTATGCAGGATCGGATGAAGGTTTCTTTGACAACTTGTGGATGATGAGTTTCGGATCGATGGTTCTTCTGCAGCTGGTTACAGGAGGGTAATGATTCCGATGGGATCAACTGGGCTCCCTGCTGACACTTCTCTAGTGAACCTTTCCTTGAGTGAATCAGAGTACCATTCACAAGTTCAGGTGGACGAGGCTGTTGCCGGAAAAGCTGGCTCCTTTAGTGTCAGTAACTCGGTCGAAATCAAACCAGAGAAAGTAAATCAGGTTGCAGAAAGGAGTAGTTCCGATGTGCTTGTTGAGTCCAACGAGTCTGCCATACAGTAGAGTTGGTTGCACTTGGTGCCGGTGCCAATGCCCATCTGAACAATTTGGAAGCAGATTTTCCGTCTGTTAAGGGTTCTAAGAGACCCGGGCGAGCATGAAGGAGGTGCAGTGGAGTAGCTTTCATACAGGTATGGGCGATAATGATTCTGGTGGTTTTAGTTCTCATTCAGATTTCTTTGCAGAATGGATGAAAATACATCTAGACAGACTATAGGGGAGCATGGCACCAAATTCTCATCAACGTTTTTGCAATCTCAATTGCAAAATCAAGCTGGTTTTGTTCAAAGGAGAACACACAAACTGATGCAATCAATGTTGGCCTGCAGTCGTCTTCATCTTCTGTCTTTGATAGTTCTTTTGTTCTAGATCCCCAAGAGGAGGTCATTGAGAAGGGCCTAAATGGTGAAACTGCTGATTTGTTGTGAAGTACAACAAGGTGAAGCGATGCACTAAGTTGGTGATGCAATGTGTAGCTAAGCATGCATAGTGAAGCATAAGTTTCATGGCAAAAATAATCTAACATATTATATCAACAAAAATCATGTCAGAAATTAAAAACAAGAGCAAAAAAACCATTTTTTTTTCTCGCGCCAAAATCAACATGAAGGATGGCACTGTTTTGCTATTTGCGAGAAAGTTTAATTAGTTGTTATCAACAATTATACATAAAAGTTTGTAAAATATTTAATTCCTTATAAGTACTGCGGGTGAAAAAAAAATTACTTTGGTTTATTTAAACAACATATCATGAGAGCACCGGTTTGGTCAAATGGTTATAAGTTCAATAAATTCACTAAACTTTATGATTTTTATCCAACATTTATTAACTTACACTATTTCATTCAACATACGACCTTCAATAAATTAACACTTATGCTTTTATCTAATTCTACCATGTGGCTGAGAAAAAAATTAAACAAAAACAATGTGAAATAGAAAAATGAAAAAAAAATACAAGCATTAATTACAAAACAGAGGTAGAGGGAGAGATAGACATGAGCGATAGGCAGGCACTCGAGGTGCACATTTCGTGCGTTGAGTTGTGTGATTCAAATAACAGTGGTGGTTACATTATGGGTTCAGGTAATATAACGGTGGTAATTGCTGTTATAGGTTTATAGCGGTGAAATTTCTACTGGTGCTAGAGAACACCGGTATAAATACTTAATGGCGAGACATTTCACCGGTATAAGTATATACGACTGCGAACTGCCTCATTGTTAGAGATCTATACCAGTTGTAATCGTCACCGGTATTGGACTGTCCCAGTTGCGTTCACCACTTGTATAGGTTATTATGATTAAAGAATAACACAAACATAATTTGTACCCCTCAAGAAAACATTTGTAGGCTATAGTAAATATTTCTATGCCTTTCAACCAAAAATATGTCTTAGGCAATGTGTTCCTTCTGCATCCACACGCTAAGGGGGAACAAAACTCAGCCATGTGATGCAATGGTCAGCTGTGACAGATGACAGTACCATGCTAATTAGAGTGATGGTGGCGAGGGCTGTCTATTTTCTGTGAAAGGTTGCAAGAGTTGAAGGTATGTAGAGAAGTTGCTCGAAAGAATCAGAGTCTGAAGTCAATTTGGTTCACTCGACAAGAGGTTTTCTTGTATATATACAATGATGGCAGGAAGGTATTCATACTCCACCTTGTATACTGCATCATTCATTTGTATAAAGAATCTCACCTTATAAAAGAACCTCTGGAGGACGATCTGAAAAGTTTTTGAATATCAATTTATTTTAGTAATGTTTCCCGTAACAAAAGGCTTAGATGCCTAAGATTGTCTTGTACATAGTTCTAGTTATTGTACTGCAAACATGAGGTTGCCAACAAACAAATGATTAGTGGTCCAACCTAGGAGTTGGGTTTTCTTTCTACTTTATGTTTTTTCTTTTGACATCCACGTCATTGAATACAACAATGTTATTTTAATTCAAAACCAAGCTGATACCATTAGTAGTATGATGCTGTAATAATGACAGTTTGTCATTGAGAAGAACCCGAGATGGTACATCAGCATAAGATGAGATTCTTTTGTAACGAATGAATAATGCAGCATATGGGGCGGAGTATGAATACCTTCCTACTATCATTGAATCGAACTCATCAATCCATGCACCATTTTACACACACACACATATATGTTGCTAGACAAATTAGTCCGGACAAATAATTAATGAGACCAATTAGGTTTGATGCATTTTTCTTCTCAAAAGTTACAAGTAACCATTTATATTTATACAATTACCTACAGGCACATGCCCCACTGTTTTTAAGTATGAAAAAGACCATTTTACCCTAATAAAAAGAAAATACCTGAATAGAAAGATTTTTATGGGCCACATCTTTTTGACAATTTCTTGAATATTTTAATCTATTTTATAAGTATCAATATTAATAAAAAAAGGCCCAGGGAGAGTGTATGTACAAAATGTGATTTTTTTCATAGAAATTGCTCAAGATTTTAACTTTTTTCTTCAATTAATAAAGCCGGTGTTTGTCAATCATTTTATTACATCAAACAACTTTTCAATCTTTTTAACACCCTTTGTCGTACAGAGAAATTCATCTATTTGAAAACATTACTGTATTTGAATTTTCTGATTGCTGAAAATTCTTGTCAATCGATAATGTGAATGATGATTATATATGTGTATTTCAAATAAACTGAGATAGGAATTGGAGCCGTTTATTTTTCTTTGTTATCCCATTTGTCCATGCCTTTTTGGTTTTGAAACCTTGAAAAATTGACAGATTCCCTTTATTAGGGACATAAGATTCGCCACCAAAAAAAGGATAATGGTAACCTCACCTAACCTATAGTAATAAAAATACATGCCCTACTGAGACTTGTAACTTGCTATGCTTTTTAGTAGGAGGCCCTGACTCACCCTCCTCTAAAAGGCTGATTCATTCAGACCAACATGAGTGTCCAACCACATTGCATTGCCAGGATCCACCAGGAGTAAATTTTTTTAAGGTCATCAGTCTTGAAGTTCCTTAGTAGAGATAGGATAAAAAAAAATAGTCTTCCATAACCTTTCATTAGTCCTAGGTACTTCTGAAACTCAGTTCCTTAATTGTGGGAGGGTCACTTTAAAAGGATGTCATATTTTCTATAACGAGTCAATGTTTCCCTATAAACAAGACTTATTTCATTGAAAATTTGTAATTTGTAAAGGAGCAGTTTCATAGTTGATTATTTTTATATTAACTTGGAGAAGTAGCCTTAAATGACATTATATTTTCCAGTCTTCATTAAAATTGTGAAACAGACAGTTCTAAAGAAACTTCTTCAGTATTTCCTATGGACTTCTTGCTTCCACTTGCATGTGCACTGCACCTTATGTTTGCCTGTGTGACTGGTTTAGTTTCAGTTTGGGACTGCATTCTAGGATCAAGAGGTTGGAAGGCTGGGCCGGTGGAAACATTTAGTTCTTACCTGCTAGATAGCAGCTTTTCATTTCACATCCTTTATTTTTTATATTTTCTTCCACAAGATCTTTCCTTTCTGATCTTTGTGCTGGTAATAGTGTAGGCCCAAGGGTTGGATGGGCCTTCAGGTCACTTGCTGAAATTGAGTCATTAGAAAACAAGTGCTGAAAATTTCTGGGTTATTCAACTGCTTTGAATTTCTTGAGAACAGTACTTGCCATGAATTTAAAAATGAAATTCTCAAATAATGTCATCTACCAACAAATTGGATTTTGAACTGGATTTTGGCCATCTCAATTAATGTCCAAAACATGTACATCTATATGTGATTAAGGTACATTTATTGTTAGAGGTAACTTTAGACTGTTTGTGCATTTCCAGATGTCCTGATGAGTATAAGAAACATGGTAAATTTGACCTGGTTTAATTCGACATACAACCTTGGTTAAATCTTACCATGTTGTTGAGAAAAAAGTAAATTAAAACAAAAACATAGCTAACATGAAATATGAAAATAGAAACGATGCAAGTGTCAATCACAAAACAGAGAAAGGGGGGACACTTGAGTGATATGAGGCAGCTGAAGCGGGCGGTTGCATGCTTGCTTCAAATAATAGTGGTAATATGTGCTTCTTTCTTTGGTACTGGTTACGGCACAATTTACCGGTGGTAAAATCCAATGTAGGGCATATATACCAGCCACAAAAATCACCAGAATGGTGAAATATCGACACCTTTCTCCTAGCAAGTTCCAGTTCCAATCAATCAAAGATATGTCTCGCGGGATCTATTCCTTACAAGTCGATGCACTAAGGGAAAGAAAATGCAGCCACATGTTGAAAGACATCGTTGGAAAGATGAAATCAGCCCTGAAAAATAAAGTATTTTGTTGCTTTCACTGTTACAATTTCCCTCCATCAAAAGGTGTATCTATACATAAAATCATGGTGATTGCCAACCATAAAAAAGAAGCCAATTTCACCTTTCATGATGTTCCCAGCTTTCATACAATGAAGAACAAAATGATATTATTCCTTTGGTGCTATATAAACTGGTTTTACGATAAAAAACGTTTACAAAGAGGTCATAAATAGTAAAACAAACCAGATTGCAATAAAGCAACTATAAGGTTCGTTTTATTATTCATTAAAATAAAATTGTGTCCACAAAAAGAGTTTCTATCGTCAAATTTACGTGTCAAATGGAGAGGTGGGCATGAGTATGTTAACCATCATCCATATTAAGATACTATGCATAATGTCACATATGCATATTTCATGATGGTCACAACAGAATATATTATTGCATTTCAGAACCCAGTTTTGATAGACTATCTAAACAAGAAATAGTGTCTCAACTACAGGCATGTACAAATACAATTCATGCTACCACACAGTCACTACAATATTTTTCTTTATGCCCTATGACCAATACTTTAGGATGAGAACCGTAGTGAATAACCTCTACATTTGGTCAGGACAAGAATGAGTTTTCCAACTCAAGCCATTTGCATATTTTATGTGTACCACAGTTGCGCGATAACTTTTTCCACCTTTTTTCTCTCTCTTTCTCTTTCTCCCCTCAAACCCACCAGTTAAGTTGCAGAAGCGTAATGTAAATCTATGATTTCCCCATTCTTTTAAACAACCAAAGATTGAATGCATGACAAAACAGAGAGGTCATAATGATTGCGTTTTGCTCCTCTTCGTCTCGCTGTGGCGTCTTTCTTTTTACTAGCGCCTTCTAGTACTCCAGAAAGGTTAGTTGGATATGCATTTGGAAAGTTCCTGTTTTCTATAACCACATCAATTGGATGCTTCAGGTTCTTGTTTGGACACAATGTCTTAATAAGGAGGATTATGTTGGTTGGATTTCTCTCGTGCTACCCTCGTGTGTCTTGATTGCTCTTCCATATCAACTTAATTCTTGCCTTTTAGGGTCTTAGACAAAATCGCCTCTAATGCATCGCCCCTCTCTCTGCCTCTATATTATCTCTCTCTTTTTCTCCCTCCCGATCCATCGTGGTTTCCACCGGTGAGTACTCACTACAACAAATGTTAGAAACTGGAACTAGGATCGAGCCATTAGGATCGGTTTGTAGATCCTTTCCTAAATCTCAACGTAAAAAAGACGTGTTACTTGTGACAATAAAGCCAATCCCTCGCCCCCTTTCTGGTGAAAATCCACCTTCCGCTCATCCCTGTGGCCCTTGCCATCGCAGCATGGACTGATGTCAAGCATCCATCACAATCGACCGATTGTCGCTGACAGAAGATGCGAAGAAGAAGAAAGGTTCCTCAACTCTGTCATTGCTTCCCAAATTTTTCTTTTTCATCAGAAAATCCATGATTCACCTGCTTTGTTGCTCGTTTTCTGGCTTTTCTCCTTCCTCAGTTTGCTGGTTGCTCACCTCGCCATCGTCATGTTGTTGTTCATCTCCTCTGCTTGCAGCAATCGCCGAATTGCTGGTTCGCTTGGATCGAATAGGAGTTTGGTTTTCAAATATTTGTCGAAAATAAGAGAAAATATATGGTTAATAAAAGTTTCAAGAAATATTAAAAATTAATTAGAATCTGGCCAATCTCACTATTAAATTGGCCATGAAATGTAATCTGCTTGCAGTCGGCTCAATTGGATGAGCGCGAGAATTGGGGATGCACAGGTGACCAACTCTTGGTAGAAGGCAAAGGAAGAGCTTGAGAAATCTGGCCGCATATGAAGGGGGATATGGGCTTTTTCTTTGAAATTTTTGTTTAAGGTGGCCGCATGTTAGTTGTTTTCTTTTGTGGATTATTGTCTTTGTTTCACTTTGACCCTCACATTTTGCCCAACATATTCATTAGCTCCAGCATTAATTCTGTGGATTAATGCCTGGATTTCTCATGTGTTGTTGATTTGCTTGATTGTCACATGTGACAGAAGGAACGTAGGGTTTCCTTCATCTTTTCAGTTGTTTCAATTGTGTTTTTTTTTTTTTTTTGATTTTTTGTTGCCTCTGCTGAGAATGCAGAATCTCATGTTTGGATGATGTGACTAACGTGGATTGGTTCCTTCTGTTTTTGTTTTGTCAGGCTTGGGTTGAAGATACATTAGTTAGGAAGGTGAGGTATTCTGGTTCTTCGCTTCTTTTTCTTCTTTTGATTGTTTAGGACTTGGTTGATCTAGTTTCCATGGGCATGGGCACATCAGCTCTTTTATCTTCCCCATTTTTATAAAACTTTTTGGGAAGCAATTGTAAATATGGTATAGAGATGGCTGGTTGGCATTCATTTGACATGCAATTTCCATATCTTGCAATAAATTTATTTGTACAAATGTGAAGCTTCCGCTCCCTCCCTCCTCTCTCAACTTTCGTTTGATCTTTTTCTACCAAACAATGCCAACCAGAATTACCCAATGCCTTTTTATCATAAAAATCAGACAGGCCAGATTTTGTGGGCTCATTTAGGCGAACCAGAGCCACTCAACCCTGGTCCCTTCTCCAGCCATCACCACCAAACCTGGCCACAGCCACAGGTGCCGAATCTCATTTTTTCATGCTCTTTCCCCACCAATAGAAAAGAATGCGAGGAGAGGGTAGACTTATTGTGAAGCTTTTACTCTTTTTAGTTATCTGTAGCTTCTACATCCCCACTTCTATTAATGAGAATATTCTTTGCTGTCCAGGCATCTCTTCTACATTTCTATTTTCAAATTTCCCCTCCCTTGAAGACTGAGATTAATTTAGGCTGTGCCCATAATTTGGCTGTAGCCTTTCATATTTCTATTTTCCTTTTAACGAGTTCAGAAGAATTCTAATCTGAGTTAAAGATTAAACTTGGCTTGAATACTTAAGATACAGTAAAAATTAAATTCTGCTCTGTGCTTTCATTCAAACACAGAACACTATACTTGCACCTTCAGTGGGACCTGAGTTATGACAAACAGAAAATCTTAAAATACATCAGTCTTTATTGAATATAACTTTTTTATTACATTTTTTGCAAATAGGCCCTCATTTGATTAAGCTTACTGCAATCTTTAGGTGTGATTGAGATACTACACATGCATGTTTGCTCCAGTCATTACCACCAAACCTGGCCACAGCCACAGGTGCTGAATGGTTACACTCAATTCGGGGTTGGCCAAGGCTTAACCGTTCCATACAATTCACTTTGGCTACAGTGATTGGTTATCCAACACCCCATCCTCTTTTTTTGCATGCTCTTTTCCCACCAATAGAAAGGAATCTGGGAGATGATAGACTGATTATGAAGCTTTTACTCTTTTTAGTTATTATGTAGCTTCTATATCCCCTCTTCTATTAATGAGAATATTCTTTGCTGTCCATGCATCTGTTCTACATTTCTATTTTCAAATTTTCCCTTCCCTGAAGACCAAGATCAATTTAGGCTGTGCCCAGAATTTGGCCATACCTTTCATATTTATATTTTATTTTAACGAGTTCAGAAGAATTCTAATCTAAGTTAAAGATTAAAATTGGATCCTTAATTTATGGTAAAAATTAAACTCCATTTGGCGCTCTCATTCAAACACAGAACACTATATTTTGCACTTTTAGTGGGACCTGAGTCATGTCAAACTGAAAATCTTAAATTTCTTTTAAGGATTAATGCACTTGAAGAGAAGTATGTTAGTCTTTATTGGAATATAATTTTTTTTATTATTTTTAGCACGTAGGCCCTGATTTGATTAAGGTTACTGCAATCTTCAGGTGTGATTGAGATACTACACACACATGTTTGCTCCTACATGATACGGATTGACTTGCCAAAATCTCTTCGAAACTACATATAGTCAAGTGGTCATGCATCGTATGTTGATTCTCTGTATGTCCTCGTGCTTGAAAGGCTTCAATCATTTTCTTTCTATGTTTCCTGTTATTTTATCAAATAGGGATGGGTAAAGTAGCCAACTCTTTGGCTTATGCTGCTTGCTAAAGCATAAGCCCTTTGCTTGTTCCCTGTACATGAGAGAAGGCTTTGGACCTAAAGGAATCTGACTTTTGTGTTCTGGGATGTAATATAGGGTATGCATATAAGTTTATCAAGACTTTAGTTATAAGTCTTCTGACTATCTTGCTCAAAGTGACCGTGAGGGTATTTATTTTGGTGTTACCCTTGGCATAATTGTTCTAGAATAAGAACTGTTGCCATAATTGCATCTGGTTCCTATTCCATGTGCAGCATGAACAGAAACATATGTAGAGAGAGAGAGAGATATGCATGGGTATGTGTGTATATAACTTCTTTATGTCGATATTCATTTAGCAGAATTGAACATATGGAAATTAATAAAAATAAAAAGCACATTTCCAGTTAATAATTTGTTGTTAATATTACTGGTCTTTTAGTAAAATTTGTGTATGTTTTCTTCCATAAAGTACATGCAGATCAACAGCAATCTTTATGTTGATGGACCTAAGGGAACAAAATTATAAAATATATACAGATATAAGTATTTATCTATGTATACACACACACAACAGAGACACACACAAATATGCTTATGTAGCACCCATCTCTTATTGAGTGTCTATTTGCTAGGTTGAAGAGCAACAAGGGATTTTCCATCTTCATCTATATTTTGCAATCTATCTATTTCTCAATGTTGTCTGAAGTATCCATTTTTGTGGACTTGTATGTGAGCTTATGATTCTCTAACAATATGAAGTAACAGCATTCTTGGTCACTGTAATGACCAGCTCTTTGTTATGAACCTCAAGGTTTGAAACTTTTGACTTCAAATGATGACAAGCTGCTAATTGATCTAACAACATCAGATCCACGGCTTCAATGTGTAGTTTCTCATGAGGTTCATTTCTCTTTTCAGTTTCATTGTAGTGCTCATGAGTAGTTTTATTGCTTTTCAATATTATTCTTGGATTTATACTTCATGTTTCTAGTCTACTAAAAAAGTATATCACATGAGAGCATGGACATTATGTTCATACATTAAGCTTATTATCTCTTATTTTGGAGAGAAAATGTTATTTTGGTTTAGACAACCTCTGTCTTCACTTCTTACATTAGTTGCTTGACTATATTGAAATTGTTATACTCATTTAGCTCAGTATGAATTCCTAAAACCGATGCATGGCGAAGCTCAGCCAAACGATCATGGACACATAGAAACACATGTATAGAACGTTAACTCAATATTGTAAAGTTGGTATGTTACTTCAACATGGATTTTTAGGATAGGATAAATCTTAAACTTACTATTGCAACAATCCAGTGTTTCAGGTTGATTAAATACCATTGGTTGTTGGTTATGGCAAGGTATTTTATGTTTCAACCTTCCTTGATAATATGCCATAAACCATGGAAATTGTATATGGACTTAAAGAAAAGGAAATCCCTCCTTGACTATGCTTTTTATTCTCATTGCTAATATATTTCAAAAAGCAGGAGTGGTGAAATATATTTTAACAGCAGTGGGACTTTAACTTGTACATATAAGAAACTTTGCTACTAAAATCTCTATAAGATCCATAATGTTGGTAGATACATGTTCCTTTTTTTTTTTGGTTCTTTCAGTAGCCTTTTAATATATTCGAACAATTTATAATAGTTAAGAGAACTGTCAAACATGTTGTAGTTGTGGTAAGTCTTTAAAATACTTTTTTTTTGTCTTCATGTGACTGTTCACAATTTATTCACGTCCATGGAGGGAATCTAAAATACATGAAGGGAGCCTATGTCTACAACAAAATCAGCATTTATTGATATTGATGATTTGACAAACTACTGAACCAGTTGCAACTTGGAGGTATTTGTATCAGTTTTTTAAATGTCTAATTGTCAATTGTTGTTTCATGTTCTCCATGAGCAAGGTGTTCTTTGTCACAGTCATAAATTAGTTGCTATTTTTTTATTGCAGCTCTAGTTAGATACGTTGCTTTTTAAGATGTAGGAGGCAATGGGCTTGTTAGAGTGTATTTGAAGCCCCACGGCAAAGGCCTAATTATGTCAAGTCTTTTATTCTCTACTTGAGGCAAATGTCTTGTGTTATTTTAATATTGATTGGTTGTTTGCATTTGAGTTATCATCATAGACTTAGTATTATTACTGTGCACTTTTTGTGCATGTCAAATGTTAAAGCGTTGCCCAATTTCATTTATGTGAAGCAAGAACTAGCAAAGCAACAAGTTGTGACGCATAAGTTTTAGCATATAATGCCCACAAAGATTATGTCAAAAAGTTAAAGAAAAGAAAAGGAAGCAAAAAGCATTATTATCTCATGTCAAAATCAGAAATGAAGGATAAAATTGTCTGCTAGTTTGCATGCTGACAGAAAATTAATTTAGTTGTTAACAACAATTTTCCATCAAAGCTTCTGAAATATTTAAAAACATGTAAGTATGGCAGATGAAAAAAAACAATACTTTCATTTATTTAAGCAACACACTTGCGAGGCACTTTTTCATCGAACCGTTAGAAGTAAAATAAATTCATTAAACTTGACATGGTTTAATTTGACATACAACATTTGTCAAATCCAACATTGGTTAAATTCTACCATATTTTTGATAGAAAAGTAAATTAAAACAAAAACATGGCTAACTTGTAGAAAAGATACAAGTGTTAATCATAAAACAGAGAGGGAGGGACACTTGAGCGATAAGATAAGCATGCAGCTGAAGCGGGCGGGCTCTCAGTGTCTCCGATACTGGTTAGAGCAAGATATGCAGTGGCAAAAACTATCGTTGTAGGTCTATAGCGGTGAAGACTTGAAGCGATGTTAAACATCACTGGTATACATGGATTTAGCGGCGACAAAATCACCGCTGTAGGGCACATATACCAGCCACTAAATCACCAGTATACATAAGGATGCACACCTCTCATCAAGCAAGTTCCAGTTCCAATCAATCAAAGATATGTCTCGCGAGATCCATTCCTTACAAGTCATTGCACTTGGGGAAAATGCAGCGACATTTTGTTTAAGGAGGAAAGACATTGTTGGAAAGATGAAATCAACCCTGAAAAGTAACGTATTTTGTTGCTTTCGCCATTACATTTTCCGTCTATCAAAATGTGAATATATATCAATAAACCATGGCACCTTCAATCGAAGCACAACATTGCCAACAAAAAGAAAAGGAACTCAATCTCACCATTCAGGATGTTCCAGGCTTTCATACAATGAACTAGAGACTTATATTATCCTTTTGTGTGGTTTTAATATTCACCTTTGGATTAGTTTTACATGTTGACTAATTCTTTTGTTTTAGTTAAGAAAGGAAAAATGTCCTCAGTTTTCGTGTTTGTGAATGATTCTGATAACCATATCTTCTACATCCTTAATTTTTATCTTTGAGATGTCTCCACAAATATCTTCACCTTATGGGCAGAATTCCATAATCAATCCTGCATGTTGCCGCATCAAAAACCCTGAGGTACATTTTTATATATATCAGCCATTGACATTTTTGAGACCATACTCTTCAACTTGGTTCAACTTAAAAGCTCATATTGGTTGTCAGTTCAGAATACCTTTTACATATATGTAGCTATTAGTGAGTTACATCTTTCTAGTTAAACTTATCCCCACAATCTTGATCTAGATAACTTTGAAGTTTGTACCGGAGCCATTAATAAGCAGTTTTTCGTTTTTAATTATATTTTCCTGATAATATTTTCAATTTGATGGGATAATTTCATCATTTGGATGATTACTTTTATAGTTTTGATGAGAACAAGTGTTTGTTTGAAAAACAAAAGGAAAAGTTGGACATTTGGTGTTTTTCAAAAGGAATTGTCTCTTATTTTTCTCATTTCATTTAAGGGGCAGTCTTTGTAAACATTGAAAACATTATTGGTGTGGATTCTTAGATTTAAATACATTGAGATCACACAAAGTGGCTGGGAAGACATATATACGTTACTTTTTTTACGTTTTAATTAAAAAAAAAACCCAAGTGTTAAACTGTTTTTAAATCCAATGTACAGCTTCTACTGGACTTTTTGTAAGTGAGATAGATCTGTATGATTGATGTATACATTATGAAGAATTTTTTGATGGAGGAGCAGGATCTATAATGCAAGCCGAAGCTGCATGTATAAGGGATTATGAACAAATCGTCTTTACTTTACTATACGCAACTAAAGTCTTCCCTGATTAGGTCCTGCATTTAATTTTTTATAAAGAACGGGTCAACCTGACCTCTACTGAAACCCAAAAGATTGCATGCTAATAATTGAATAAAATAAAAGGGTCTTCACTGGAATTGTGTACAAAACAACAGGTCAACGTCAAATTTCCCAATACAGGTATAAGTGGCTCTTTGTCGACTTCTTTTCCATTTCCTTCTCTCATTTTATCTCTCCTCACTCTCTTGAATCTTGTTTGTCCCCTTCTATTTTTGAGGATTTTATATTGAGCAGCTGGAAGCATCTACTGTCACCAGCCATCTGTGGTGATCGGTGAGCAGACCAGAGCTTGAGCAGCAGCAGTAAAAACCCAACAACAACAGGTATTAATTTTTCTTTCTCTCTTCCTCAAGTTTCTTCTTCATTTCTTGCTCTGAGGGTGTCCTAAGGCGAAATCCGGTGTGTCATTTTTTTATTTCTTTTTCGATCAGTTTTCCCCTTTCTTGTTTTCTTGCTGATCTGGCAGATGCCCGGATCAGTTCTTTTTTTCTTTTTTCTTTTGTTCCTCGTACTACACCCTGCAGGAGTTCATTATCAACTGACCCCACCTGATGACAAAGAAGTAGCAGATTTGGCTGAAGAAGAGATTCTGCACTCTGGGGTTATCTTCTTCCTTAGTCAAACAGAGTCCACCTGGGGATAGTAAAAATGTACTTTTTTTTATTCATTTATGCCCTTTTCTGTTGTTCTGGAGCACAAAGGCTCTATGTGGCACAGGAATTGCACCTCTGGTCCTAAAATATCACATACCATGCACTATATATGAATGAATGATGGCTTCAATGAAATTTTTATTTCAACATCCATTCAGGAGGGCTCCAGGCATGTCTTGATGAGCGAAGGTAAAAGGTGTGCTCGAAAAAGAAAAAAACTAGTATCCTGACGAAATCCCAGTCAAAACCATATTGTGGTTGGTAACCTCTTCTAATTTGTTTTTTCACTTTATCCAGTTATTTCTCACTCTATATAATCTCATTGGCTGGTCGTGCCAAAATGACAGAACCACATATTGTGGTTGGTAACCTCTTCTAATTTGTCTCTTTATTAATTGTTAGTTCATGAGAATTTTTAAATAGAAAAATGTAGAAAAAGCTCAACATAGCGTTATAATTAGAGCCGATTTACCCCATTAATGGTACAATTCCCATACCCATATCAAGAAAATCCTTCATTTTCTACCTAGTTATCACTTTTATTTCATTTTCATCATCAAGAACGTTGTCATATTGCAGCTATTTTTACTTACCTTTGTGAGATTTTATGTTTACATTTAAAATTACTGTTTACATTTGGCAAAACACTAAGGTTGCTATTATTGTACCAAAACATTTTTTAATATGCATTTATAAACAAATTTAAGAGGCCGATGCATAGATACGGCATGCCCTACGATTGTAATCTATACTAATTTCAATAGGCAACATTGACAAGTTCATATTAAGAGATTGTAAGGTGGTCATATTACTAATGAAAGAAAATTATGTTTAATTTCAAGATCTGTTAGAAAAGGTAGTCATACTATTAATTAATCAATTTTTGCATTTAGAAGATTAGGCTCCTAGTGCTCATCATTGGGAGTGGTATAGAAAATTCGACCAAGAATAATTGGTAATGCTTTTACATATATAAAAGATTATATCGAACCTAAAAAAATTATTGAGTTCATCAAGTTTAATTGAGTTGAGTTCATGTAACTTGAACTCAACTTGTTTATATGCTGGAAATGGATTCTTTTTGCAAATGAGTCGAGCTCAAGTCGAGGTTTGCTGAGTGAATTTGAGTCTACCTTGAGTTCTCTTGACTTGTTGTACAACCATATCCACTTTGACACACCCAAATGGGATTGTCCCCTATTTATAATGGTGAACATGTTGGAGGTGGGAGGCTTCCATTTAAGGATGCCATGAATATGTCAGCCTTGAATCAGATAACTGACAGAATTGTTTCGAAAAGATCAGAAGAAGAAAAAATTTAACATTTATTTCAGAAATCAGATCAGTTCAGATTTAAGAAATAATATTCGATCAAATTTACATTTAGATATACATAAATATCCAATTGAATTCAAATTCGTATTTAGTTTTAAACAAAAATCCTATATTCGATGCCCTCACAATGTGAAAATCGACCAAAATTGGATTCAGACTCAGACATGAATATAAAAACAGATTCGAATTAGATTCAAAATTTGAAATTTGATTTGGGATTCAGATTTGAATACGACATTTCTTTCATTCATATTAAAATCTGGGTTTGAATCCAAGTATATGAATATTTGAAAAAGCAGATACGGTTAATAGAGCGACAAGGTCCCACACTTGAGTGCAGCCTTTTAGCAACCATCATTGCCATGAACCTCTCAATTTTGTCATTAGAGTTTTTTCAGTCTTAAATACCTATTTACATCATATGTGTTTAACTGTTTTAGATAGAGCGACAAGGTCCCACACTTGAGTTTTAGCCATAGAGTGTAACTCTTCTTTCATGGCTTTTATCCAATGTGCAGATTGCATACACTCAATAGTTTCCATAAAGGTGATTGGATCATCATCATCTATGAAATCATTGGGCTCCTATAAGTGCACCACATAATCTAGATGAATAACAAATCTTATTGTCAATGACATGAACAATAAAATATGTAACCTTTTGACCTTTCTGGATAACCAATTAAGAAGCTACTAATTGTTATAGGGTCAAAAGCCTTTATGTGAGGGTTATATAATTTGGCTCCTGCTGGATAACTCCTAATGTGCACATATAATCGTGGAGGTTTCTGCCTGCCAATAACTATAAGGAGTTTTAGAAACAACTTTAGCACGTACATTATTCAAATTGTGTGCAGCTATCCTTAAAAGCCTCACTCCACAACACAATAAAGAGTGGTGAATAATTCAACATAACATAAAAGCCTGCAAGGTATCAGCAATATACACAGTGTCACTCGAAGTAACCCACCTGTTATTAACTGGAATATTAATCAAGTTACATTCATGAGAAATTGATGATACATTATCTTTCCTAGCCAACAGTTCACATACATTTCACAATTTGTCTTTTAATGTCATTTCTTCTTGCAGAAGAAGCACTTCATAGAAGAGACACCTTTTTGAGGCATGATAGATTGGTTAGATGTTCATGTAGCGGACCTTTTAGCCTTTTTCTTTATGACATTCTTCTTTGGTCCGATTTTATGTTGACTTTTAATGATAGAATCAAGTGGACTAAGAGGACCAAAGGAGTTAGCAACTCTAGACTACAGAACCAGCAAGCGAAAGCGATTAGATCGGTCACACTTTTCAAAGATTGCTTTCTCATATGTTGTCTTTTTATTAGTTAAAAGGGCAGACTCATTTACATGAAGTGTTAGGTATAGATCCATATATCCGAATGTCAACAGTACACTTTCTTCCCAATGGTAGAATTAGATCCATCAAAAATGAGAATATTACTTGAGCTATAAAAAAATAATAGAATTAGGCAATGCAAGTGACAAAAGATATACGTGACCATTCATGCTTGATCAATACATTGAAATAACAAATCTAATAATAAGGCCCTTTATATTTTTTTTCCTAAGCAAGTGTGAGAGGCCATTGCGGCCTCACTTTGGTGATAAACCACGACATAACAATACACTTTACTCCCCCTACACTGTCGGAAGGGTGGGCAAAAGCCCTCCCCTTTCCATTATGATAGGAAGGGCCCTCCCCATTTTGTCATCTTTTTCACAACGGACAAGGCCCCTGACGGGGTCTGTTGTGCTTGTGCTGCGCAAGGCAAAGAGACGCGAGGCTGCCTGGGTATGTGTTCCTCATCTGCTTCTCTCCCTCTTGTCCAGAAGGAGGCACTGCTATCGATGGGAAAAGAAAATGCCGGCCTGCCACTTGGTGGCCCATGCCCTCCTTTTTCGTGGGTGGTTTCCATCAGTGATAGAGAGAAGGGCTTCCACACTCCATTGATTTGCTTCGGGAGGGCCCAACGGCCTTCCATCTATGTCTCTTTCTCGTATACCTGAAGAGGGGTTTGCTGGCGGAGGAGACAAGCCCCTCGCTAGCAACCCCTTCTTATTTTATTTTTAAAATACTAAAGAGTTACAAGAGAGAGAGGGAATGCAGAGACAGATAGTGTGAGAGCGCGAGAGTGAGAGAGTTTTGAAATGGCCAGTGACAATCTGCCGTCCTCTCTCTCAATAACAAACAAACAGTACATGATGCACAGGAGTGTAGAACATGTCTTTAATACCAATTGTTGGAGTTTTGAAGTAATACTAGCCTTCAAATGCACGTGCTCAAGCATAAAAATAAATATATAAGACTTATACTGGTTCCTACCATAGTTGACAAAGAGAAGAATGAAGACGAATGACCTCCTCAGCCAACGACCACGGTCGATGAGCACGAACTCAGAATACCAAGGTGAGTAGGGATAGATCCTCATAAATTTTCCACCTCTATTAAACCACTCTTACATCATGTGGTATTCAGCAGAGAGTTTGCAGCACTTGAATCGGACGATCGAGGTGGAGCTGAAACAATAAGAGAATGCCATGGAAGCACTGATAATAAGTGAAATAGATCAACCGTGGTTCGAACACGGAGTTCGTTCCAATTCCGTGGTTGGGACACAGAACGCTGCCCTCCCGTGGTTCGGACACGTTATAGATTGGTCCAATGACGTATATATGAAGTCTACTGATGTGTTCAATCATATTTGCAGATGATTTTGCGGCTATAACAACATATTTTGTATTAAAGTACAAGGTTATCACATTTTTTTCAATAAAAATATGCTCACTTTTCAATAGGAAGTATCTTAAAATCACCAAAAGCAAATCGAAGCAAGCTTTGTCATCCAAAATTCAAGCTTTCCTTACGGTACTGAAAAGCAAGAACATAGTAACATACTGTCTTGATCAAATTGTGTTTTGACACAGGCACACAGTGTCGACTTCAAAACACCCAATCTCGATGTGATAATCAAACAGGGGGATAACAACATAGACTTATTCTAGAAATCAACCGCCAGGTAATGTAACAAAATCAAGAAGTAAAATGCAATAATGGCACACACATTATGTCTAATAAAAATGGGCACCCGGCTTGGCCAGGCTCGACAATTTTTAATTAATTTTAAATAAATAAATGCATATATATAATATTTTTCTTATATATTTTTTTGATTAAAATTTGACTGGGCCGGGCCAAGCCCCACTTTGTCATTTTGATGCTACAATTTAGTACTAAGCAGTGATTGAAAATAAGAAGACCAAAATTAATGATTATGATCTAGGAGGAACACACCTGTCTTAACTAAAAAAATTACAAAATAGAAAAATATATGTATACATCTGAGATGAAAATTACTTCATTCTAAATAGTGCAATTCTTGTTTTATATTATCATTTTCCAATTACTCTTAATATTCATTCCTTTTCAATTCTCATGGAGATTGACCAATTCGGTACCATTTTTTGGCAAAGTATTTTAATTGGCCCTTAAGTTGACCGGCCAACAAAATAGTTTTTGGATTAACACTTGTGAAACAGTGTTTGAAATGCGATGGACTGAAATTAAGTGGATTCTCTCCAAGAAAAGCTCATGATTTGGTTAGTAATATTACTTGATAAGCTGATAAATATGGACCAAGAACCAAAGAGGCACTTTTGTTTAACAGAAAGTGTTAAGAGCGAAGGTTGGGATGCAAATCAACCACCACTAAAATACCAAGCTGATCAAAGACCGGGAAGTCGTCTTGTCGATGGCGAACTTGGTCGTTCCAACTCAACGCATGGTCGATCAGTAGAGCAAGTACGACTCCGGCTGATGGAGGAGCAGCTGGTCATGGTGTCCACCAGATGGGGCGGGGAGGAGAGGTCCGAGAAGAAGAGCGGCTAGGAAAGGCAGGGGAGTAAGTGGGAACTGATGTTGTGAATGTGAAGTGACCAGAATCCCTCATATGTGAAAAGAAAAACCCTCATAAGATGCCTTGAACAATGGTTTTTTCTTTGGTCAGGCAAAGGGTGTGTCTATTTGGTTGTTGGGACGTTGTATCAAGACGTAGATGTGGTAAAAATTGTGATCTTGATTTCATAATAGAAACAAGAAAGTAACAATCTCATTAGAATTCAAAATGGTTTTCGCATGCTCAACAAGTGCAGGGAGGGATCAACCATTCAAGATAGAAGTTAACCTTTCAACTACAAAGAGAACTGGGCCTATTGTGATATTAGATGGTCCTGACCGATGTGAGTCATGGTAGGACCAAAAATCGATTATGTGCATAACAGTTGAAAAAACATTATAGTTATATTTTGCCAAAACAGTAAACACCCACTTGCAATGCCATCATAAAATGGTATTGCTCACACATTCGTTGAAAATGATGACAACAAAAACAAAGTGTCCGCATCATAAGCTATTAGAAAATAAATCAGTTGCCACATGACACATTGTGTTTGTTTAAACACTGGTGACCAAGTATTTGCATTTAACATACCATAACTATAAAGGACAGTTTACCCATGACTGCAGCTCAATATTCAATTATTTGCCACAGTTGTACGATTGAAAAACGTTTGATAGTAAAGTAATAACTCAAATATCAAAACTGAAATCAGAACCAGCATTTCAGCAAATACATTTAAGTAGCTTACCTATCCACTGAAAATCCTAATTCTTCAAGTCTCAACGAGAATTAATTCTATTTCATAACAAATAAATGTCTGAAACACCCTTTTTTACCCTAAGGAAAACCAAAAAGAGGGTTAGCAATTAGACAAATTTTACAAAGTTCATAAAATGCCAAGGAAAACCCACAGATGCCATACAAATTATTGAAAAACTTCAATTATGACAAGAACTAAAGGAAAATAAACATAGAGAAGGCTTACATTCAGTAAGATGGAGAGCAAGATTGCTCTTCTTGACTCCTTAAGCATTTCCCGGGTTTCTGCCTTCATCTATCTAAAATGTTGCTTTCTTGCCATTTTGGAATTGTCACATTCTTGCCCACTAAGTTATTTGTAAAGTGAGATAAGGCACTAAATAATCACCAAGTGAGCTGGGAGAAATTTCAGAGAGAGAGAGAGAGCAGAAAGTTGCAGATATTCACTGCCAGCCCTAAGAAGATTGTCAAACAAAATGGTCAAAGGAACAGATCACAAGACATGACGTTATCAAGGACAAACGGTCCTCTCCTGAACAAACATATTGAACTAGAGATTGAGTGATCAATCCACAGAAGATGGCACAAACAACTCACAAAGCTATAACAAAAACAGACAACATCAATGAATTCAAGAGTGTGAATCCAAAGGAGAATTTGAAAATTCAATGAATCACACACTAAACGATCTTCCAGCAACTCTATCACCGAAACTAAAAATCCAACCAGAAATCCCAGAGTTACACACCAAAACAGACGAAGTTGGAAAATTTTTTCATGTCCAACAAATTAGAACGAGAAGGAACAAACAATCATGAATACATCCAATCCATGGGCATACTGAATGGTTTCCACAAATCCAGTCACCTGAAGCCCAACGGACCTAGAAATTCCAAACATTCTTCAACAGAGTTTCTTGAAAAAAGATCAAGCAAGAAACAACTACTAGGCTTATCAACTAAATCAGTCGATTGAGAATGAAGGACACCAAAAGGAAGAGCAAGAAAGAACTAAATTCATACACATCAAATACGATCAGTACCTAAGTTTCAATCAATCTCAGGCTCTCAAAATAATTTTAAAAACAAGACCGACAAAAAAATTACTAATCGGCAAGGCCCTTGTGTCAGCTGGCCTGGGTTCGGGTACCCTGGGGTGGCTTGGCCCGCCACCCAGGTCTACGTGTCAGTGCTCTGATGCTCTCTCTCTTCCCGGCTTCTTGCTTTTGGCAGGAAATTTTTGAGAGAACCTTAGCATTTGGCAGGGTTATTATAGAAAATTTTCACGTCGTCCTTGTTAACTTGCTGTAATTTTGAAAAGTGCCTTCACATTTTCAATTTCTTAATAAAACCCTTCTCTTTCCCACCAACTGCTTAACAGGTATTTGCTTTATTTTAAAAATTTGATCGTTATATTTTGTCAAAACTCTTCTATATCGCAAAATATGGCCATTTATTTAGTGAGTAAAATAAGCACTCGAAGTCTGGAATTTCCAATTTTACAAGATAAAAAATCACCAACGTCCAATGCAATAGATCAACATTTATAAGAATAAAAAATATGTAGCCTTCTCAAGTTATAAATTAATTTATACAACTAAACACTCAACATTTTCTTAAAACATCTAAACACATCTATGTGGCTGCTTTTAGACAAAAAACCAAATGAATTAAAACCATGAGCTGGCCGCTCTTCCACTGATTCTCATAAGTCATTCTTATTGGTATACCATCCTTTTTCTCTCTTTGTTTAATTTTGATATAGAAAGAGGATGCTGAGATGAAAGATGAATACAATCAAATTTTCATATTAAAAGAACTGAGATTCATTCTCTTTTTTCCTCTCTGCTTTTTCCATATATACATGTATATATATATATATATATATATATATATAGAGAGAGAGAGAGAGAGTGAAAATGGTACGTACTTGACCATTTGATTTTTCCAGGATAAAAGTTTGAGAGAAATTCAAAGAGAGAAAAAGGTGATGTTTTAGTCTTTGGCCATTAAAAAAATGGAAAATAGCCTGATACTTGGGAAAAATGAAAAAAAGGCTGATTTAGAAAGAGAAATTGGTAGGCACGTGACCATTTGATTTTTCCAAGAGAAAAGTGAGAGAGAAAGTCAAAAGAAAAGAAGAGGTGATATTTTAGTCTTTGGCCGTTAAAAGCACAATCGCTTAAACAGTAAACAACCACATGTAAACAGTCTGCATCATAAGCTACTTGCTAATAAATCAGTTTCACATGAGAACATTATCGGTGGTTAAACACTGATGACTAAGTATTTTTTACTTTTAATATACCATAACCATAAAATATAATCTTCCCATGGTTGCAGCTCAATATTCAAGTGCTTGGTACAGCTGTACAATGGACAAACTTTTTATACAAAAAAGAAATAATAAATATCAAAACTGAAATCGTCTTTCAGGAAACTACACTTGACAAACACATTTAAGTAGCTTATCTTTCCACTGAAAACTCTTAATTCTTCAAGTTGCAACAGGAATTAATTCCATTTCCTAACAAACAAATGGAACTCTCCAGGACATGCCTTTTTACCCTAGGAAAACCCAACAAGAGGGTATGAAATGAGACCAATTTTCCTGTGTTCATAAATATACAAGGAAAATCCATAGATGCCACACGAATTCTTGAAAAAGCTTCATCAATTAAGACATGGACTAAAGAAGAATAAAAATAGATGTTACCCAAGAGGGAGACAGACAGAGAGCAAGATTGCTCTTCTTGACTCCTTATGTAGTTCGCAGGATTCTGCTTTCTGATCTTTGAAAATGCTGCATTCTGCCGCTCTAACATTGTCAAGTACTTTGGCATAAAGTTAATTGTAAGCATGTAAAAGAGAAAGACGGATGAAGATGATGAACAAAAGAAATTAATGTGGTTCGAAAGAAAAATTGCTACTCCACAACTCAGTCATCAATTTCATGATAATCTGGTTCCCTTACACAGTATTTATACATTGCTATTCTGATTCGAATTTGAATCAGTTTCCATGGGCGTACAATCTGTTTGCTTGAATTTCTCCTTTGGTTTGAATATGACAAACTGACATTCTCCCGAAATCTTTAATCATTGCAAAGAGGGTTTTTGTTGCTTGTCCGATTGGCTTTGCTTCCATATTTATTGCTCTTAATTTGCTGGAATTCTGATTTATTGCTGGAGCCTTATCAAGATGTGTTTAGTTTCTTGACTCTCATGGCTGATTTGATTTTGGCCATATTAGTTACGCCGATTTCCTGCAGTTATGATCCATGACTGATCTCCTGGAGTTATGAACCGTTGAAGACACACCTGATTTCTGGAGTGAGCTGGGCTATCATCCCCCTCAACGAAGGAAGTTGCATGTAAGCCAAGATGCTGATTGTTGCTGTGAAATGGTTTGATAAATCTGAATGCATGACAACTTCGAGTTCGTGGACAGATTGAGTATTCATATTTCCCAGTGCAACTTGTTCATGAACAAAATGATAATTGAGTTCGAAAATGTTTCGTACGTGAATGAAAGACTGTTTTGATAGTGGTATGTAGTGCCAAAATGTTGTCACTCAGTAGAATTGGAGCTTTGGAGAGGTAGACGCTGAGGTCTTGTAAAATAAAGGTAAGCCATTTAATTTCAGCAGCAGCTCTGGCGATGGCCTGGTATGCAGCTTCACAGGATGAGTGAGCAACAGTCGGTTGTCTCTTAGAGCTTCAGGATATACAATTTGGACCAAGAAATGTGCAGTATACTGAAGTTGATTGGCATGTAACTGGACAGCCCACCTAGTCTGCATCAGAGTACGCTCGGAGAGTCAAATCTTGGGATTTATAGAACTGGATTCCATATTGAGACGTGCCTCGAACATATCATATAATGCGTTTCAAGATTCGAAATGCTTCATCATTGGGGCATGCATGAATTGACATGCAAAATTTACTGCATAGGAGAGATCTGGCTGTTTAAGGGTCGAGTATTGAAGTGCACCTGCAAGACTTCGATATGCAGTAGCATTGAATAAGGAGCATCAATTTCCTCGGAGATTTGGAACCAAGAGTAATGGTGTGCTCACAATTTTACATTGCTGCATTTGTGCTATAGAAATAATGTCTTGAGCAATCTAGACTGATGCATAAACAAGCCATTGGAAGTCCTTGCAACTTGAATTCCCAAGAAGTACTTCAGATCACCCAGATCATTCATAGCAAATGGTTGTCTGACGGTGACGAGCAATGACATTATAAAAGAATGTGAATTTCCTTTAAGAATGATATCATCAACATACAGTAATAGAATAGTGGTAGATTTTAGCCCATGATGCACTCCAGTGGATCCGGTAGAATTTGGTGGCTGCATATGCTGAAATCTAAATTGTTTCTCTTCCCCGTACTTGGCCCGAATTGATGTGGTTTGTTAAGCTTCGGGCTAGTCATCCTCTTTGGCCAGCTCAGCAGTCTTGGCCCATCTATTCGTCTCACACTGGTTCCCCCTTTCCTTGGTATGAGGTGGTTCTCTCAAAACTCAAGGCATTCATGATGGGGCCATTGGTTCCCAAGTCGTATATGGTCACCCTTTCACCGCCCTCCTCAAGGATCCTACTTATTCTTTCAAGGAGGTCAGAGGAATCCTTGCTAAGTCACTTTAGCCGAGGGCTGTTATGTTCAACGCCTGGTCCCCATCCAACTAAAATAAATAGGCTTGCATGGAGCTGTCGACCCTGCACCATGTTTTCCCAATGTCAGTAGCCTGCGCAGAAGGGCCCTCCTGTGTTGACCCCCATTCGAGCACCCTGGTGACTCAAGATGGTTTGAGCAGACCTGCCCCTCAATGAGCCAAACTGCTCCAGCAGTGCCGACATATCCTTTTACATTCACCGCAATTGCTGGGTCTCCTTGGCAGGCATTGTCCTCACAGCCAGGCACAAAACGGTGATAGAGAGTGTGGGCTGCCCGCAGTTTGCCTTTAACAGGGCTGGTTGTGCGACGGAAGAGGTAACAATCACACCAATGCCCTTCTCCTTTGGCAGCTCCAGAAGTGCCACTGGTACGGCTTCTTCTAGCAGGTCGTCGGCTGCTTACACTCATGTAGCCTCCCCCATTTGGCTCCGCACGTGAAGCACTGGCCTGCTTGAAATGTACTCGCCTTTCCTTAGGAGACAAGTGTTGTGATGACTGGTTGAGGGCATTCCTTGGGTCCACTGGTGGCGGAATGCCCTCCTCGGTTGGTATGCAGTCGCTAGCCCTGGCTATCATGGGCAAAATCAACTGCATTTTTTGCTTGAAGAGACCAACCTAGGTTCTCTTTTCCCATTCCAGCTCGAAAGTCAGGGTAGTGTCCTGCCAGGCGTGAGTCTAGTTCTCCTCCTTTGTCCTGGCACCTTCATGTTTGAGCGTGTGTCAGTTCTCCCAGTGGCACATGTAGAACATGGAATACAAACCTGCTGCTCTGATGCATCTGATTCGAGAAATTTGATAACAGAGATGATAGCTGAAAAATGACTTTCTAGAGGTGACTACATAAACAAGAAGAAACATAAATATACAACTGATTTGCATACTTATCAAGCTTTGCATCTTTCAGCACAAGACCTAGATCTGCTTGCACTACACTTTCCTTTCCATAGCACAGTCTTTCAGAACATGATTTGTCTAATGATAAAAAGAGAAAAAGGAATAGAAACAATAAACATATATCATATGGTCTTGATATATTTAAACAACAAAAGTCACACTCATTCAGAAGAACATCAACGAGCTCACCTGCTTTAAGGTCCTGGCACCTTAAGAAAGGCTTCGAAAAGATTTTGAAGCAGGACACAAGAAAGAGTTCGATAAAATAGAATAAAAGAAGACAGAAGAATTAAGAAACAGTCAACGAGGAACAAAAGTTGTTGTCAATAAAAGAAGTGATGCTAAAATTCATTCCTAAATCTAATCAGTCAGCAAAAGATTCAAACGATTAGCTGAAACAAAATAGGAATCATTTGCAAATCAGAGAAAGTTAAAAATTGTATTGTTTATGATAAAAAGTTAAAAGGGAAAAATAAAAAATTCAGAATATTGAAAATAATTAAAAATAAAAAGGACATGTGATCTATATTGATTCAAAGAGGGTTGATTTGGATCCATGGATTTCAGTACCATGAAATAAAGTATAATTCCAGCCAGGGTCATTCTTGAACGGCTCAAAATCATGTCAAATTGCTGAATCAAACAAAGCCAACTTGTTCTTAGCTCACTAACAAATCACAGTATTATCATGTCAGGAGGCATTGTGATCACCACTGATTAATTTAACATTACAAGCAGCACCAATATATGGCTAGAACGCTGGATGCACATCATGTACTTAATAGGCAGCCAAGTTGGAGAAGAGAAATGCCAAGTAAGAAGAAGACTATCGTAAGTTAATGTGGGAAGTACACAGTCAATAATGGAGAATGTAGACAAGAAGGAAATGAAATTCAAATTTACATGAATCGCTGAACATGTCCTGCTTGCAAGATACACGCAGAATGATTTCATTTGAAAGCAGAGACTAGAGAGTAAATAAGTAATTAGTTGGGAAAAAAAGAAATTAACATAACACCAGAAGAAAAAATAGTCCTTTATGACCAACTTAAGCATAAAATGCTTATTCATGTGCATATATTTCTAATAGAAGCACTAAATTAGCTTGTGCTAGAGGAATGCAAAATGAGAAACTAATTGATGAACATATTAACAATTAAAATCATCAACCTTTGAGCTGCATTGTCTGTCTCTTCATTATCTATGCATTTTAGCTCGTTTTCATCAAACCTTGTGTCCAAGCAGAAGTCTCAGGCGCTGTATACAAATCGGTGCCAAAGTCATCAAAGTATCCATATCAACATTCTGCATTATCATAAGAAGACAAAAATGTCGTGGACTAGCACTATCAATCTTCCTTGTTTCCGAAAAACAGATAACATCATAACAAGACGATAAGGAATAAGTTATCTAAAGCATAATTATTTCAGTTAGTTAAAACACCAAGCACTTATTCACATTTGCCTCTGTTCTTGGGACCAGGGTTAGTATGGCATCGGGAGCGAGTAGAGAGACACCTACAAATTTTGGAAGTAGGAACCAAGAAATGAACTGGAAGTGACCCAAAAGTAGATCATGAAGCAAACGAGAGCCAAAGTAGCAAGTTAAGAAACAACTAGCCAGCAAAAAAAATAACTTATAAACAAAGATCAAACATTCAAGTTTCAAACTCCAAACTTTTTGCATAATTAAGTTTTAAGTTTGGGCAAAGATTTATAAAATAGGGTTTGATTACATTAGGAATCTAGATTTTACTGAAAATGAAGTTTGCATCAGTTGCCTGAGTGGGAAGCACAGTTCTGGTCACAAAGGAAGCTGGCTTCTTTATTTAAATAGTGCTCTCAAGACACTTCAAAGCACCATACTTCTTGCTTTCCATTGTGCTTCCAAGTCCCGTTCGTAATTCTGCTACTCCTGCTTGGGACCAGTTTCCAAACTCAGGTGTTGTCACTGTGAGTGCGCTGGCCTTGAGGGACACCAGAATGCTCAGTTACCAATTTTATCATGTTTAGCATTTGTGTTTGTCCTGCATGAATACTTAGTATATGTCAAACATAATACGTATAAATCACAAAGTTACCTACATGTTATATGTTAATGTGTACGGATATTATAAATATACATATATCATATATGTCATATATGTTATGTATTATATAAATATATATATATTATACATTTACGTATACGTTACATAGTAATATACTACATTTATGATGTCACATATTACAATTCAATATAGTATTTATGTAATATACATATATAAAACTATAATAATTATATATACATATACACATAACTATATACTATTTATGTCATATACTATAATATTATACACATACAACTATATGTGCACATTACGTACACAATATATTACATGTATTACATAAATGTATTATATATATATATACATATATATATGTGTGTGTCTGTATTATATATGTTATGTAACATATATAGACATATATAATAAATTATCTATTGCATATGTAATATAACATGTTATAAAGTAGGTCACATGGGTACACGAACTATGGTGGCACACCTGCACCGATGCGGGTGCGGCCTGGCACGTCACTCAACTCGATCAAACCTAATGGGATGCTCCTGATGGCATCTGTTATTATTTTCTCTTGTTTTTTCCTTTTTTTCCTTCTCCTATCTTTTCCTCTTCTTTTTTTCCTTCCTCACTCTCTCTCTCCCCCCACTTTACTCTATTTAATAAAACTTTGAATTTTGATGAGATTAAGGTCAGGTTGATAAAAAATTTGAAAATATACACAAATAAAATTACATATATAACAAATAACGAATATATATATATATATATATGCGCTCTAGCCGCACCGGGACCCATGTGACATAGATGCATACTAACATAGTTACATACTGTGGATATATACAAGTGTACTCATATTAATGTATTACATCATATATACATATATACACATATATATATGAACAAATATATAAACATATTACATATATATATATGTATATGCACAATATGTATAACATTTGAAACTATATATGTATGTACATATGTACTATATTATACTATAATATAATGGTATATACATATATGTGGAATATAATAAATATATCTATTATATATGTGATATGTGTATACTTATATAATATGTGATATGTTAATATACGTATACAGATATATGTTAACATATATACAATACATGTATGAAGTATATATTTTATAGTATACTGTACATATCAACAAATGAATTTGAATGTGGACGGAAATATAAAATTACTGGAACTTTGCCTCAGCAACCAGCTTATAGTGTTCAGGTTCTGCACAATATGCGAGGAAAAGAAAGAAGAGTTAGCAAAGAAGCTACATTGCAATGAGATGCACAGGCATAGCTGGTAAAAATAAGTAAACAACCTATCTTTGTCACAATTCTCTCTAAACATTCAGAAAACTCATGAAAGAGCTGCTACTTATAGGTTTGCACGAGCATGGAGTCACATACATCAGTATGTACATGCAATTTCAAGATTTTTCAGGAAAGCATTGTCAAATATAAAATATAAGTAGAAAAAAAGTAATAAAACAGCTGAGAAGATAACACTAATTTTCAAGATTTTATTTTGGTTTGTTGACTACATATGGTTAAAATGGTAATTATACAATATACATCTAAAAGCAACTTGACCCTCTAAAAAACAGTTTTTAGTCGAGGGGTTTGCTTGACTCAAAATCATTATTAACTGAAGGAAGGCTTCTCAAAGAAACGTAGGTACCATCCACAAACTAGGCCTCACTCAATAGCCTATTTACTTGGTTTCACCTACATCCTTCTTGTATCACTAAGAATGAAAACTTAGTCAATACACAGAAATAAGGAATAGTTAATATCTAACATTGCACCATACACATCCACAACAATGACAAACTAACTACCTTAGAGATTTTATAAAGAAAAGTTCCACATGTGAACAGCATCGAAGTTAAATGTGGCTACTTTAATTTGTCTCATAGTGAAGGACCAGTTCCGAGGACGAGTTTGCCAAGTTCTGCAAAAGTTGCATGTTTAGGTGGAGAAAATGGTGGGCTACATAGAAATAAAATGAATGCCAAAGCTGCAAAATAAGCATATGGGGTCATAGTCCAGCATTACAAGGAGGACTACTTGAAAATGCACTACAAAACTAATGCAAACGGTGGGCTAGTGAATTGGGTAAGTTGACTTCACATGGTCAATGTTCACCAATGCACGAAGAAACATAAAAATGAAGAACATCAGAAGTCAACTTTGTGCTGCATTACAAACTAATTTTAACAATGCAAATATAAAGTTTGTGTTCTTAATCAACAGAAAAAAACAAGTCACAAAAGCAAAGCATATTCAAATACTATTTGATCGCAAATATTTTAAATACCAAATCAAAGACAACAAGGTCTTAAAGCACGTGATTCATGATGTAGAATTACTCGTTCTTCTTGCTATGCAAGATTACCCTGTTCTAATTAGACTTGCACTTGCGAACACAACATTTACGAAGTTATAGAAATCATCTCTCTCTCTCAAACACATGCCATGCATTCACAATCCGAGACTTAGTACCTGAATAGGTGTGACTCAAGATTCTTTACAGGCTGCAGGATTTAGGAACAGGGTGGTCACCTTGTGAAACTCAGAGAGTGTAGGTATTTGTCAACTTAGTAATTTAGTCACATAAGTGAATGAGAGCAATAGAAAGATAAGTAGTCACAGAAGTGAACATGACCACTCCCACTTTTGGTGGATAGCCAAAGGAGCAAGAAGTATAAAATAATGTCACATAAAATTAGTTGACATCAAAGACGGGGCCACCCATGGCTTGGGATGTGCAAAGGCCCCACATGCAGTTTCTCATTTCAAAATTTGCCATATTAAAAAAAGAAAATGTTTTCTTAATGAATAGCAATTATAAGAGAGTATAACAATTGCCGTGTTTCTTTTGTACAGGTTTCACATAAAGTTTGATATAGACAAATTTTTACGAACACAATCTTCTCATTGAAAATCTATTTCAGGCAGCATTTTCATCTTGTAGTGTGGATTTAGTTTTCTTTACAAAATATAAAAATCTAAGTCAAATTTATTGGACAAACTCCAAAAAGAAGGCTCGTTAAGTGCATGTCTTTTCTGTCGATTAAAAAAGTATAAAAAGACATTAAAAATTATATTGTTCATTAACTTATTAAGTTATTCTTGTGTAGTAGTGCAATTTGTTATTCTATTAACTAAAACATATCTTCTGTTTCAGGAAATTCTTACATGCAACGACATTTTTTATTCTACTAAATGACAAGAGAGTGGCCCTGCAGCTCAACTTTCTAACTCTGCCACTGATTTGCATATGAGAGAAAAAAACAAACCTGGTAGCTCTTCGCAATTTATATCTTCGAATGTACTCTCATAGAACCTCATAGGTGTTCTTGTGGAGCTACTTGCCAAATAAAATTTCCAGTAACCACTCAATGAGTGCACAAATGGCAAGCCCTCAATCCAATAGCCAACACTATCTAAAGAACTAGAAACAGCATCGTCATTCCATGCGGCTAAGTTGGAAACCAGCACATCAACTTCGCTTCTCTTGCACCAATACTTGAGAGGACCTACAAACAGCGGTTGAATAACTAAAAATTTTTAAAAGTATGTCAAGAATACATAGCAGAAATATATGAAGGATGCCAAACTCAACTATCTGCAATAAAAAAATGAAAAAAAAAGAGATGAACCATGTACATGTGCCATCACAAATTGAGCTTCATACCTAGACAAGTTTCATTATACACACTCAAATGCAAATCTAAAGTTTTCCAATTAATCCGCAAATCCTGAAAGCCAACATAAGATCATAATTTCAAAAATTGCACTG
Organism: Nymphaea colorata; assembly: GCF_008831285.2. Lineage (NCBI taxonomy): Eukaryota > Viridiplantae > Streptophyta > Magnoliopsida > Nymphaeales > Nymphaeaceae > Nymphaea > Nymphaea colorata. Next base: position 25,994,237 of record NC_045143.1, read on the forward strand.
GTACATTGATGCACAGGAGGAGGTGATAAAATCATCCTAATCCCTTTCTTCACAACCCCCTTCAACTGGCTTCCAATTTTAGGAGAAAATACAATGCATGCAGAACCAATGATCAAATCTTTATAGATCATCTTATTGCCTCCTTGTTCTACTGCACCATCAACAATTATGAACACAGGTAGAGTCTACCCCACAAAAAAGGATATTCAAGTGTCATACGCACTCAAGAGAGAAAGGAGCTAGCCTTTTCAAGAGGCTTGAAGTGAGAAACAAAACAAAGTGAAGATACTGATGTAGAAGAAGTAGCAGCAAATATAGATGACTATAAAACTCTAGTATACACATGCATCCTTATATACCTGGGTATAGCCATGACATGTCCAACTAACGTATCTGCATTTAAATAGAATCACAAGCTCAATGAAGAGAACACGACAGTTAACAATCAAACTGCAACTACCTTAACTAAGACTCAAACAAGTATGGCATTCTGAACCATGCGCACTAACCTGAACTACGTCCCCACAATACTAAACTACAGCTAGGAAGGCAAGAAGAAGAAAATTCAATTTAAAACCAAACTTTCATGCATCTCGAACTAGATCAGAACATCAAGAAAATTCAATTTAAAATGTGTTCTTTACAAAAAAAAACATAAATTTCACAAGGACAACCAAATGGATCCATGTTGGACTTGGAGAAACTCAATTGGCTGTACAGAAAATGATGAAGGACATGCACAAGGGAGATCCAAGCCCCTTCGCTCTCTCTCTCTCTCTCTCTCACATGTATAGCCCCCCCACTTCAATCACTCCCATACCCTCCATGTCCCTCTCCTTTAGTACCCACCAAGCGAAGCTGAATCCCTACCAACTCCCTAAGCACCCATGCACGTCATGCCTCCGTCCTTATTCTCACGCTAGAGGTCGCACCACATCCCTATCCTCGGACTCACCAAGGACTCCAAGGAAGAGTGACGCCTTGAGATCCTAATGCAGGGACCTAGTGGCTCGGCAGCCCACTCCTTCCCATAGACATGAACAGGCTTGAGCTCTATCTTTAGAGGAGACCTAAGTAAAGAAGGGCTCGAACAAAATAAGGCAATCAAAAACCTTACTAGATAATTTTCCTAGCAATAACACACAAATATATGCAAAATCACAATTCTCCCCACTAAACAAAAAGTCTAAAACTGTGTAGGTTGGAGTATTGGGTTTGATATGGATACAGAGCCTTAAATAAATAATAATGATAATAGCTAGAAAGTTTCACTAAAAAATCTGTAAAAAGTAAAATTGAAAAATCTGTTTCCTAGTAGAATTCAAAAAAACAAGAAATACAGCTCAGTTTCCAAAATTTTTGTTTGTGAGAAATAGAAACAGCGAAAAGTTTAACAAGAATATATCAAAATACTCAAAGTTGAAAAAAAATTCAAATTTTGTCGGCTGATTTTCACGGAAGAAACTTCAAACCAACAATCAAACCCAAATTCAACTTTATCCCAGATCAGAACGTCATAAGTCTTCTGACTCTGAAACAGAGAATGATTTTTGTAGTTTTTACAGGTTTGCCAAATCATGGTTAGACCTGTCTTTGTAAAGAGTTGATACAAAAACTAAATGTTGTATTGACTCAATGGAAACAGAGGACCTTCAAAAATACTGAATGCTTATGATATAAGGAATGTCAACGACCAAAGACAAATAACGAAAAAACAAATCGATGACTAATATATGTTTGCAAAATAATTCACCTAAGTAACTAGGTTCGACCCATTCAGAAAGGCTTGACTAATGAAGAGAAACAAACACACAAAGTAAATACCAAGGCATAACAGCTCTAATATTCATATACATTCTAAAATATAAATTGGTGTAACCATACCATGCGCAACTAACATACATATTCCAAATCACAAGCTCAATGAAGAAAACATGACACTTAACAATCAGACACCAACCACTTCAACTAGGATTCGAACAAGCATGAAATCAGAAAACTACCCACGTCCCCACTGGATTAGACTACAAATAAAATATGCACCTAAAGAAGGCAAGTCAAGCACCACAAGAAGAAAGTCCGAACAATTGACCTTCAACAATAGTCTCACATGATGAGGACTCTAGTTAACTGACGCACTACATGAAACTCACTCTAAACTGAGCATGGCCACAGGCTGGAATTACATGGAACATAAAAAACGATACATACTGAACCTAGGTCTCAAAGTCAAAAGACTCTAAACCTGTTTGACACTCACCAATAAGACCAGACCTTAACACGATTCCAAATGGAACCAAGTCCCAACCTGTAAAGAGAAAGTTCAATGGAGGACCCAGCAGCGTGGTGGACAGTGTGCTCAATGATGCTTGAAGATGGAACACCTTATCTTACTCTGACTTTTGACACTTCAAAATTCTTTACGCCAGCTAAGAAGAGCAAACAAGAAGGAGGGATAAATAGAAGGAAATCTACCACATGCTGGAGATGGGGGTTGCTAAGATGAATGGTTAGATGGCTATGTGCCGGAAACACCATAGGGCCTTCTCAAGCATATCCAACATTTTAAAACAACTAAACGTAGCAAGACTACAAGAAATAGTTAGCTAGTATAAGATTATGTAAATGAAAAAAATCAAATCAAATCAAATCTAGAATCACATTTCGAAATAACTACTACCTAAACAGCAATGAGAAATAGGACCCATGAGTCAGGATAAGGGATTAAGTGTGGTGCCCTCCGAATTTGGGTCCATAAGGGAAACCAAATAAAATCACGTGCTTACCCATGTTCTCTCTTAGTTTCCTTATTGCTCATCCACATCATCCCAACTTATCCAACATATGTCTAGCTAGAAACCAAACTCAACTAAACTGAGAATCAAAATCAACTAAATATGTACTAAATAGGGTACATTTACTTATACAGCCCACCATATATAAGTATATATATGGTCATAACTCCTATACAGTTATGACCAAATAACATGGTTATCCTATTCTGATCATAATACTATATTCCAGTATGACCTCTAATAACATAACACAAGTTCCCTTATATTTAATGGGATATTACTCAAAAACAATAGTGCTATGTCCAGTAGAAAGCTTTGTCCATCCGTGAAGTTTCGATGATTTGAACAGAAATCACAATCATTTGCTGATTTATATGCAAAAAAAGGTAACTCAACTTCGGAAAGTGTAAATTTAATGAGACGCACAAGGATGATTGAGAGGCTTCTTAGTTAATTGCGTGCCAAGCATTGCATGCACAAGCAAGAAGAAATGACCAGGCTGCACACATTAACTATGTCACCAGCTTGCTGTTGCTTTGACTGAATGATGATGTTACACCTTCCAACACATACATCCTACTGTTATTATTTGGCCAAAATCGAAATTGAAATACCCAATCCTTTCCATTTGCATCCTGAATCCTAAGAGGCAGTCCTTCAGGATGAGAAATTTCTGGGAAGTATGTCTGTTCAAGATTAAGAATTGCATAAGAATCAAGCACATGATTGTACCAAAAACCAAATTTAATTATTGAAGGAAGTTCAAGGAAGAAAGCAGCTCTAAACAAGTTAGACGCTCTAGTATATGGTAAAACAAGAGGACAAAAAAGTCTAACATGGTCTTAGTTTCAGAAAAGACCACAATAAAAATTTCGGTAACATACCTCTACACACTTTTTTGGTAGCACCAGGTGCCCTATCCGACCTGCATCACTAGCACTCAATGCTTTCTCAGATAAAGGGGTGATAATAGAATTTGAGCTTACGGAAGGTCAAGGATCACATGGAGGACTTGGATTCTCTATAATATCAACAAATCAAGTGCAAATTTTAGAGTGAATCAATCATGCCAAGCAAATATGCTTTACGATAGATGCCTGCTCCAGTTCTAGAAGTTTCTCACCTACCTTTTCAGTTCTAGGATACTTCATTGTTGAACATGAGTTGGAATTCCAAGCTAAGGAGTGAAAAAGCCCAAGAGATTGCTATACCTGTGCAAGTCCAGAATTTGGCACTAGAGCATGACTCCGTTTTTTTTGTATATTGATTTGTGAAACTGTCAACGGAAGGTAGAGGAGATAACCAAAAAGGCATCTTTAACTGATTTGATGCTGATGTGCACCTACCCAAAGCACAGCCGAGCGTGGCCGAGGAGGCTGCCAAGGACGTAGGTGGGATACCAGCTGCTATCGCAGTCATGGTCGGAAGCGGGGGATGGCTAGTGCGGCATCAGTTGAAGCTATTGACTTTAGGCATTGTGAGGTTAACTTAGAGAAGATACAGGGAGGGCCAAGGTGTTTTGAGCGAAGTGAGGCTAATTCCATGTCGAGCAAAGCCGAGGTGCTAAATGTAGAGCGCGAAACCAAAGGGCCGATTGAGATAGGCAATCCGGAGGCTAGTGAGGTTAACCTTCTGAGGAGACCGAAGCGTAAGGTGCTAGGCGCAAGCCAGTGAGGGAGATAGCGGAGGGCAGCAATATCTGTTTTGAGGTTAATCTGAAGACTAAAGAGAGTTGTGGCCTACAGATTGCAGCTGGTGACAAGTGCGAGGAGCGTACAATGGGTTCAAGCAAGGTTCGGTCAACTGAGCAGAGCATGGAAGGGACTAGTTTCGGTCAGGTCAGTGGTCAGTAGAGCAAGGCTGAGAGCAAAGGTTGCTGGTTCGGGCAGAGAAAGACTATGTCAGCTGTAAGAGACCAAGGAAGACTGGGCGCAACAAAGAGTGCATCCGGGTCAGGTTTAGTTGGCAAGAGCTCAGGCTAACCTGAGCGTGTCACGGCTGGGTTCAAGCCAAGACCGAGTCATTGTATTTGTTTTGTTTTGGATTTGATTGAGTCAGGTCTTGTACTCATATGAGTCTGAGACAATGGGTTAAACCTGAGACAGTCCAGGGGCATACAAGCTGGTGACTGTGCCAAAACTTGTAACTTTTGGAAATTGAATCAATAAAAGAAACCTTTTCTCTCCCGCACGAGAGAGTTTGAGCTGCTTAAGTGTGGTGCCAAAAGCTTGGCCAGCGAAGGAGACTTTGCTGGAGAAGAAGATCGCCTACAGAACCAGAGGAGCCGAACCGAAAAGGCTACCGAAACTGTAGACATCAAATACAGTGTAGAAGTAGATCTGATCACAGTGCAAGTGCTCTTGAATCCTTGAGGTGCTTAGAGGCTGGAATCGGAAGAAGGATCACTTGGTTGCGCAGCAGATCGTAGCTCATCCGAGGAATTTCTGAACTGCACGTCGACAGCCGGAGGAACTTCTCAATCGGTAAGAAATCCTTCTCCGTGGATATTCTACTGCAAGAACTTCTTGTTTACCCGATCAGAAGTGGAGAGGATGCTGACGTTCTGATCGATTTGAGTCAACTCATCTAACGAGAAGAATAGATCGGTCTGATCTGACTGAGATCGAAGGATTTGAGAGGGATTTGAGATGTTGATGACTTCAGGCGAGAACGATCTTTGTTTCAGGCAGATCGCCGAACGTTTGACTTAGATCGATTTCAATTCTTTTAAGAATCGATTCCTACTGTCGCAATCTATTTCTAATTGTTGCGCATCCCTTGTGATGAGCTACAGAGTGAAACAGTGAGGAATCAACTTACTGAAGATGAAGAAAGAGAGGCTGAATTCCTATTCTGAAGACAGCGACGGCAATCTCTAAAAATTAGCTTAATTATGGTGATCGGAGGTTGATCTGAGCAGCAAATGGCTCATACGTCTTCATACTCTTGGGGGATCATTATTGTGAAGTTTGGAAAAAATCTGAGCTGTTTTGGATAGTTTGTCGGACCTGATCAGAATCATGACGGTGGATCACGGAATTAGTCGGCATAGTTCTGAGAGACAACAAAAACTAGGCTGATTTCAATCCTCAACGACTCACCTTTTGGTAGCTGCTTTGAAGCTTAATTTTTAGGTGTTCGTACATCAGGATCTCAGCTATCACTGGTACAAATTTCAGCTCAATCCGTGCTATGGTTGAATTTTAGCGAATTTTTGAAGGTGAGTGGCTCCAGACGTTGCCTGAGTCCTGCGACAGGCTGATTTCAGACAAATCCATGCGCAACTTCAAGCTTCAACTTGTCACCTATTGAAACGACTTTGGGGATAATTTTTGGAGCCTCTAATCCTCCAAATCTTGGCTTACTCAAGATCTATTTCATGATTTTTGGACCTCTGTACACGGAGTTATGATTTTTTGAAGGAACACCAGTCTGGGAGGTGGTTCCACACCTGCGAGAGGGATTCTCGCCCATTTCCCCAAATTCTGTTACAGACTTGGGTGAAATCGATTCTTTGGTGCATTCTCCATGACTTGAGCTTGATGATCTGTAGAATTATCTTCTGCTTGAGCTTTTGATTCCTTCGCAGCACCATACTCTCTGCTGATAGTTGTGGCAGTGAGCTGTTGAATTAGGCGAGAAGCAGAACCTGTTGGAGATCGATCTTGTAGCAAGGAGCTGTCATGAAGAGGCATGCGTCGTCGCCCATTCAACACCAGCATCCCTCAAATTTGATTACAGATAGTAGGGGTTGATCTCATCTCCAGTGAAGCATCTCCACTCCTGCTTTCATCTGAGATTTCTGATGGCATACAGTGACTGCTCCTGTTTTCTGGAAGCGCACATCATAGGCATAGCAGGCTGGTGGTGGACTTCATTCCTATCTACCGTCCATTTGAAGGGGACGGATGATCTTCAGCACCACTTTGAAGATAGCTTTCCTCAATCTACATCACACAATTGGGGTTTCCTACTATTCGGGTGATGCACCGCCTCCATTACTTTTTGTTCAGCTGTTTCTTGCAAGAACAGGAAACTACTAGTGTTGTCTTAAACACTAGGAGCCTACACATTGGAGATTGACCACCATCAGAGGACTTGTACCCGATTGAGTTGTGGAGTATAGCTGAATACCAAGGATATACTTGGCCTTCTTCCTCATCGAGTGCTGGACTAGCTCCAACAAGGTACATCCAAAACCCCCTATAGCTGCATTGTCAGGTGCATTTGATATCCAGCAAACCTTCGGGTTTGCAGCCATTCGGGAATCCTCCAATGCTCACCTAGCTGAGGACACATTCCCAAGCTGTCTAACTGTCCTAGGGCAAAGGGTGTGGAATGCTCGACCTAGGGATTCAATGTATGGTTTGGCATGGATGATGTGATTGTTGAGTGAGGGAGAGATCTTCTTGTATTGTTGACGCTTGTAAAGCCTCACATTCCCATTCTTGATTTGTAGTAGGTTGAAACTTGGGAGGGAACCACTACTTGTGTATCAGTCCTAAGAGATATATTCAGTCGCGGTTGTGTCCGACTTGGGGATGTAATTTTGTAATCCACAACTTGGAGGAACCACTACTTGTATGGTTTGGCGTGTTGGCCTCAATAGATCTTGGGAAGCGACTGCAACTTGGTCTCTTTTGAGCACCTACAAGGGCAGTGTATCAGAGCTGTTTTGGGGTCTTTGACAGCAAATATGTGAGAAAAGGCAAGCAGCCAGAAGCCGAGGTGATTCCTCAAGATGACGATGAAGTTGTGGCTGAGTTGGATTTCAGAAATGAGAAAATAGCTGAGATGGAGAGCAAGATGAATGGGATAGATAGCAAGATGACTGGAATAGACAGCAAGCTGGACCGTATGATGCAATCGATTACCGTGGTTACATCAACTCAACCAACGCATGGAGTAGGTTGAAAAGACAATGCAAAGTGTTATAAACCGTGAGAATCATGGCAAAACCAGGTTTAATACGCCTAGCATGTCTTATGAAAGACAAAATAATTATGAAGGGCCGATAGCTATTAACATACTTGAAGAATTAGAAAACTCATAAATCGGTCTAAGGGAGTGCCAATGTGGGAGATAGGCATGAGGGGACTGATCAACCTAATCTTAGGGTTGAATCACAAGGGGAACGCCAACCACCACCAGTCCATGATCATCAAAGACCAGTTTGGGAGGATCATGAGGAAGCTAATCGACCGGTTGATGATAGGAGACAGCCGGTAGGGTGTCAAGGGCGAGAGAACCGAAATCTGGTTGAAGCAAGAGTGTCAGCACTTAAGATCGAATTTCCAAGATTTAGTGGACAGCAAACTCATGAATGGGTTTTCAAAGCGGAAAAATATTTTCAGTGTCAAGGCATACCAAATGATAAAAAAAATTACCTACGCGATGATGTACTTCGAAGGGGAAGCCTTGAAGTGGTTTCAGTGGATTAGCTACCGAGAGCCAAATCAAACTTGGGAGCAGTTCAAGAATGAGCTGATGAGTAGGTTGCATACGTAAGCCATGTTGCTGAATCGTTGCTGAGACAATGGTTTGGTAAAAAGATCTGCAAGCTGACCTTCGGTTGTGATGAATTGAGTATTCATATTTCCCAGTGCAACTTGAGCATGAACAAAATGATAATCGAGTTCCAAAATGTTTCATACGTGAATGAAAGACTGTTTTGATAGTGGTATGTAGTGCCGAAATGTTGTCACTCAATAGAATTGGATCTTTGGAGAGGTAGACACCGAGATCTTGTAAATAAAGGTAAGCCATTTAATTTCAGCAGCAGCTGCAGCGAGGGCCCAGTATTCAGCTTCACAAGACGAGCGGCAACAGTCGGTTGTTTCTTAGAGCTCCAGGATATACAATTTGGACCAAGAAATGTGCAGTATCCTGAAGTCGATCGGCGTGTATCTGGACAGCCGCCCAGTTTGCATCAGGTACGCTCGGAGAGTCTATAATGTGTTTCTAGATTTGAAAATGCTTCATCATTGGGGCATGCATGAATTGACATGCAAAATTTACTATATAGGAGAGATCCGGCCGTGTAAGGGTGAAGTGTTGAAGTGCACCTGCCAGGCTTCGATATGCGGTAGCATTGGAATAAGGAGGATCAATTTCCTCAGGAGATTTGGAACAAACAGTAATTGGTGCACTCACTATTTTACAACGCTGCATTTGTGCTCTAGAAACATTGTCTTCAGCATATCTAGACTGATGCATAAACAAGCCATTTGAAGACCTTGCAACTTGAATTCCCAAGAAGTAATTCAGATCACCCAGATCATTCATAGCAAATTGTTGTTTGACAGTGACGAGGAATGACATTATAAATGAATGTGAATTTCCTGTAAGAATGATATCATCAACATACAGTAATAGAATAGTGATTGATTTTAGCCCGTGATGCACTCCAATGGATCTGGTAGAATTTGGTGGCTGCATATGCTGAAATCTAAATTGTTTCTCTTCCCTTACTTGACCGGAATTGATGTGGTTTGTTAAGCTGTGGGCTAGTCGTCCTCTTTGGCAGCTCAGCAGTCTTGGCCCATTTGTTCACCTCACATTGGTTCCCCCTTACCTTGGTATGAGGTGGTTCTCTCAAACTCAAGGCATTCATGATGGGCCGTTGGTTCCCAAGTCGTATATGGTCACCTTTTCACCACCCTCCTCAAGGATCCTACTTATTCTTTCAAGGAGGTCGAGGAATCCTTGCTGAGTCGCTTTAGCAGAGGGCTGTCAAGTGTCAAGTTCAATGCCTGGTCCCCATCCAACAAAAATAAACAGGCTTGCATGGAGCTGTCGACCCTGCACCCTGTTTTCCCATGTCGGTAGCAGTGCCGAAGGCCCTCCTGTGTTGACCCCCATTCAGCCCCCTCTACTCCTAGGTTCTCATTTCCCGTTCCAGCTTGAAAGTCAGGGCAGCCGTGAGTCTAGTTCTCCTCCTTTGTCCTGGCAGCTTCATGCTTTGAGCGTGTGTCAGAGAGTCCACTGCATCACCGCCCTCAAGTTCTACTGAAGGTTCAGTTCTCTCCAATGCTGGCTGCATGGCAATTTCAGCCTCCTCGTCCAGGTACTCTCCCTTGGGGCATTGTGCACCTTGACCCCCCATTGCACATTGGCCACCGTCGTCTTGTTCAACAAGGTATCCTTTTCTTCGACCTATTATTCCGTGTCGATGGGACTATCTTCAATTTCTCCGATGCAGAATCTACAACCCACAATAAGCAAAACGGAAAAAGATTACAGAAAACCAGTTTTCACAATCATCGTTCTCCCAAGTGGCACAAGTAGAACTCTGAATACAAACCTGCAGCTCTGATGCATCTGATTCCCGAAATTTGATAACAGAGATGATAGCTGAAAAATGACTTTCTAGAGGTGACTAGATAAACAAGAAGAAACATAAATATACAGCTGATAGCATACTTATCAAGCTTTGCATTTTTTGGCACAAGACCATGATCTGCATGCACTACACTTTCCTTTCCATAGCATAGTCTTTTAGAACATGATTTTGTCCAATGATAAAAAGAGAAAAAGGAATAGCAACAATAAACATATATCAAATGCTCTTGAGATATTTAAACAATAAAAGTCACACTCGTTCAGAAGAAACGTCAATGAGCTCACCTGCTTTAAGGTCCTGGCACCTTACAGAAGGCTTCAAAAAGATTTTGAAGTAGGACACAAGAAAAGAGTTCAATAAAATAGCATAAAAGAAGACAGAAAAATTAAGAAACAGTCAACGAGGAACAAAAATTGTTGTCAATAAAAGAAGTGATGCTAAAATTTATTCCTAAATCTAATCAGTCGGCAAAAGCTTCAAACGATTAGCTGCAATAAAAATAGGAATCATTTGCGAACCAGAGAATGTTAAAAGTTGTATTGTTTATGATAAAAAGGTAAAAGAGAAAAAACAAAAAATTCAGAATATTGAAAATAATTAAAAATAAAAAGGACATGTGCTCTATATTGATTCAAAGAGGTTGATTTGGATCCGTGGATTTCAGTACCATGAAATAAAGTATAATTCCAGCCAGGGTCATTCTTGAACGGCTCAAAATCATGTCAAATTGCTGAATAAATGTCATAACAGCAATAATAGTAGCAATATTTATTAATAAAAAAGCCACTTAAATCAAACAAAGCCAACTTGTTCTTAGCTCACTAACAAATAACAGTATTATCATGTCAGAGAGGCATTGCGATCACCACTGATTAATTTAACCTTACAAACAGCACCAATATATGGCTAGAATGCTTGATGCACATCATGTACTTAATAGGCAGCCAAGTTGGAGAAGAGAAAAACCAAGTAAGAACATGACTGTCATAAGTTAATGTGGGAAATACACAATAACATAATGGAGAATGCAGACAAGAAGGAAATGAACTTCAAATTTACATGAATCGCTGAACATGTCCTGCTTGCAAGATACACCCAAAATGATGTCATTTGAAAGCAGAGACTAGAGAGTAAATAAGCAATTAGTTTGGGAAAAAAAGAAATTAACATAACACCAGAAGAAAAAATAGTCCTTTATGACCAACTTAAGCATAAAATGCTTATTCATGTGCATATATTTCTAATAATAGCACTAAATTAGCTTGTGCTAGAGGAATGCAAAATGAGAAACTAATTGATGAACATATTAACAATTAAAATCGTCAACCTTTGAGTTGTAATGGGATGATTAAAAGGAACTAACACGAAATGTCATGCAAATGCATATTAACATGTACATATTCGTGAGGGTTTCCTTGGGTTGGACAAGTCTCAACCTCAAAAATCAATATGAAGATAAAGAATCCCCAAACCACACTCTTATTCCCACCATACATTCACTTATAAATGGAAAACCAAGCAATATGCATGGATAATATATAGACAATATTCAAGGAAGGAAAGAGAGAGAGAGAGAGAGATGGAAAGAGAAAGATTCAACTAGGAGGAAGGGCATGAAGTAACTATGAAATGAAAGATCATCTCATCTTTCCATGCTCCCGATGCACTTGAGCATAGCTTGTCTCTAGAGATGAGTGCTATCTCCTTTGGCCATGGGAGAGGAAGATGAAAAGAAATTGAGGAAAGAAAAAGAAATCTATATTCAAGAAAGGAAAGAGCAACAACAACAAATTATATTTGAAAAAATGAATAACATGATTTAATCGTAGAATGAAAGATTATTTCATCTTGTCATGCTCCCGGTGCTCTCGAGTATAGCCTCTTGACTCTAAAATAGAGAGTGAGAGCTATCTCATATGGCCATGGGGAGATGAAGAAGAGAGGAAAGAAAATAAAGAATGGAGTGAGGTTTGGATTACATACCTCTAAATGAGAAAGCTTAGAGAAAATGAACACCTTAGCTTGAAGATTCTCTTGAGTGAAGCTCCAAGATGATGCCTCCAAGGGGTTGTAACTTGCTCCAAGTTGGAGAAGAAGAGAAATGGAAAGAGGAAGAGGGAGAGAGAAAGAGCTCAAGAGAAACCCTAAGTCTTCAAGTGAGAATACTCTAGGGTTTCTCCCAAGGGCTGCTCTTGCCCAAGAGAGGGGAAGTGGGGGGTATTTATAGAGATTTTGGAGCCAAAAACTCAAAATTTGAAATTTTTGAATTCCACCCCATTTTCATCCGAATTTCACATAATTTGAATATTTGAAAAGAAATGGTTTGAAAATGGGTATGATTGGCCATTAGGCTTATAAAATTATATATTTTTAAAAAATGAATTGGGCCTTTGTCCACCCAAAAAGACTAAAATCACCCTCTAAAAGGAGATTTTTTGTCAAAAGGTGGGGCAAATGGGTCTTGCCCATGAAAAAGACCAAAATCGCCCTCTAAAAGGAGGAGGGGAAAATGGGTCTTGCCCACTAAAAATACCAAAATCACCCTCTAAAAGGAGATTCTTTCAGAAGGAGGGGCAAATAGGTCTTGCCCACCAAAAATACCAAAATCACCCTCTAAAAGGAGGTTTTTGTCAAAAGGAGGGGCAAATGAGTCTTGCCCACCAAAAAGATTGAAAACACCATTTAAAAGGAGGTTCTTTGTAAAAAGGAAGGGCAAATGAGTCTGAAATGCTTGATTGAATTTGAACTTGGGTTTTGGATCTAATTTGGATAAAAAATGGCGTTTTGTGTTTTGATAAAAGTGCGTAGTCTTTTAGAAAAATTTGGGTGATTACAGTGGCTTAGGTAAATAGATTTAAACATCTTGGAGTATAAATGTGAGTATGTGACCCTAGTAATCTCTGCAGTGGCTGTAGCAAGGGCACGACATTTAGCTTCACACTATGTCCTACCATGGTTGGTTGCTTCTTAGAACTCCTTGAGATACAAGTAGTCCAACAAAAATGCAATAGCTAGAAGTTGATCGTCTACTATTTGGGCATCCGGCCCAATCTGCATCAAAATAGGCTTCAAGCGAGGTGGATTTTCTCTTGAAAAAATTCATGCCATAGTGAGATGTGCCATGAACATGTCGAGCAATTCTTTCGCCATCTGAAAATGTTCAAGAGTGCATGCATAAATTGGAAAAAAAATTCACTGCAAATGACAAGTCTGGCTGGGTTAGAGTGAGATATTGAAGTGCTTCGACAAGGCTTCAATAGCCAGTAACATCAACTTATGGCGCATCCATGGAGGCATCATGTTTGGCATTAACCATGATGGGAGTGTTGGTGGATTTACAATTCTGCATATTTGCTCGACAAATGATGTTGTTGGCATATTTTTGTTGATGAAACATGCCATCTGATCATTAACATCTCGCAAATCATTCATTGCAAACTCCTCCCTTACTTGCTCAATAAACTCATTTAATTTTTTTTAGAGTTGCCAGTTAGAATGATGTCGCCAACGTAAAGTAAGAGAAGAGTAACATGATTATCTTGTCGCCGAACAAAGAGAAATGAGTCGGACATGCTAGCAGTGAATCTCATGATAAATAGAAATTTTGCAAAGCAATCATACCAAGCCCGAGGGGCTTGCTTCAGTCCATACATGGCTCTATTCAGTCGGCAGACATGATTTGGATGAGTAGCATCTTTGAATCTCAATATAAAACCAATTCTTGTAGATGGCCATTTAAAAATACATTTTTACATCTAATTGTTTGAGAACCAATCATGAGCCAGATCAATACTTTTAACCATTCGAATTGTAGCAAATTTAACCACCGGTGAGTCTCTAGAAAATCAATACCTTGGACTTGACTATACCCTTATGCCACTAGACGCGACTTGAGTCGTTCCAATGTCCCATCACTTTTTAGTTTTGTTTTGAACGCCCACCAGCCGCCAGTGACATGCATATGTGGATTCCTTGGCACAAGAGGCCAAGCATTGTTTGCTTGTAGTGCCGTCATCTCATCTTCCATTGCTTTATTCCAGCCTCCATGTTTTAGTGCCATAGTATAGTGGTTTGGTACCTTCAGCATAGAAATGGTAAACGCATATTTTGGATTTGGTTTTACTATTCGAGATTTGGATCTAGTGGTCATGGCATGGGAAGCAGATGATGTCAGTAGTAGTGGTTGAGTAGGTGGCAAAGATTCAATTGGCAGAGGATGAGTTGTTGGTATGTTAGGAGGTTGATGGTAATTAAGGCTGGGGATTGACTGGTTGTTATATGAGGTTGGTCCTCTAGTTCCAAAGGAGGATCTCCAACATGCATTTGTGCAAGCCGTTGATCATTTTATGGCTGTATGTGCATCGGTGGATGTAGGGAGAATGAGACAAAATTATCATGAGTGAGATGAGCATAACTATGAGTTTGAGGTTGATGAAAAGGAAGGAAAGTTTGATCAAGGACTACATGGCATGATATATAGACAGGTCCAGTGGAAGGGTATAGACATGTACATCTATACCCGTTGTGATGCTCACTATACCCAATAAATATACATGGCAACGATTTTGGCTGGAATTTGTGCTGATTATATCCTCGTAAATAAGGGTAACATCTGCTTTCAAAGGCACGCAAGCAAGAATAATGTGATTGCTTCCCAAATAGAAGCTTGTATGGGCTTTCCACGTCCAGCATTTGAGAGGGCAGACAGTTTATGAGCAAAATGGCTGTAGAGAAGGCCTCTACCCAATATTGTGCAGGTAATCCACTATGAAAGAGGAGAGTAAGTCCTCATTTTTTAACTGACCTGTGCTTACGCTCTGTGATGCCATTTTGAGCAGGCGATTTTGGGCAAGCTTCTGATGGATGATGCCATGATCTTTAAGATCGTCAACCTAACAAGAGCAGTTGAATTCTTCTTCTTCGTTAGTTTGAAAAATCTTCATAGAAATACCAAATCAATTTTTTATCATAGTATGTAATTCAAGAAACTTGGAAGAAAAAAAATCCGACTTTCTCTTTATAGGATAGTACCAAGAATAACGAGCGAATTGATAAGCATAATATTTAATGCTTTGACAAGAAGCCATTGGAGCTGGTCTCCACAAATTGCAGTGGACCTTTTCAAACATAGCACCACAATCAACCTCTATTGGAAGAACTGGAAGTCGACAAGATTTTTCCATTTGGCAACTTTGACAAATGGTAAAACCTGTCGTTTTGTTCATGACTCATTTTATTTGCTGACATAAAATCAAGAATTATAGCATGCAGATGCCCCAAGCATCCATGCCAAACATCGGAAGAAGCTGTTCGAAACCTTGCTGAAAAAAAATGTCCTTTGGATTGCCTTTGAGCGCATATAAGTCTCACTCTTCAGATCATGCTGCTATCACTGCCTTGGTCTCCTTGTCCTTAATCACAAACAAGTTAAAAGAGAATTCAAATAAATAAGGCATGGTACTGGTGAGTTGGCTCACAAAGATTTAGCCCTTTTTAATACCTGGAACCACCAAAACATTATCTAGAGAGAGAGAGAGAGAGAGAGAATTTTGGATCCGACCTTTATGTCGGCTGTTCCAATGTGAGTAATGTCCAATTTTTCACCATTTCCTAGCACTATTTTATCTGATCATTTGTACTTAACACAGTTTTGAAGATTACTTGAATTGTTTGTGACATGAGAAGTTGCTCCTGTATCTAAATACCAAATGTTGGTCCTTTGGATCTGACACCTTTAGATTAGTGAATGCTGGAGGTACATCTCGTGGTTGATATGACTGATAAAATCTATGATAACATTTAAGAGAAGAGTGAATATATTGTCCACATATTTGGCATGGTACCTTCGGTTTGTTTGAAGAAGCTCCATTAGAGTTGGCTGATCCATGATTGTCACGAGATTAAGAAACTGGAACAAATCCACAGCCTCTTGAGTTAAAGTGATTGTTGTTTCTGTGTTTATTGTTGTTGTAGCGACCCTTGTTATTTTGATTTCCTGTCTGCTGGGTGAGAAATGCAACATTAGCATTCAACTTGCTTTCGGTTGGACTAAGGTCCTTCATGCTCTCATGGTCTTAAAGTAACGAGACAACTTTAAGATACAGTAAAATTGGTGGCATAAGAATAGAGGTGGAGAAGGCTTCATAACCTGCTCCTTAACCGCTCATCAACCAAAAAACTTTATCTTCATCATTGAGAGGCTTGCCTATAGCAAAAAATTCATCAAAAATAGACATGAATTAAGTGATATACCGGTAATGGACTTATCTTGTTTTCGATAAGTTTGTAATTTCCTATTCGATAGAAAATGTCTCTTTCTTTTGACTCATGTGCAAATGTTGTTGTTAAGGTCATCCATACTTCTGCTGAAGTCTTGTGTCCAATGACTAGACCCAACACCTCTTCAGACAGAGATACTGAAAGCTAGCCTTGAAGCAATCAATCTGATTTCTTCCAGGTCACTGAAATCAAGATTAAGGCTGTTGAAAGGTTCACCATTTTCAGTAGTTTCAAATGTTCAATTGTTGAACTTGACGTAGGAATAGTGCCACCAATAAACTCAATAAGATCCTGGCTTTCTATGAGGCCAAGCATATGACTTTGCCAGAGAAGAAAATTCTTATGCGTGAACTTGATCGAGACAAAATTAGCAACATTCACATTTGAACGAAAAGAGAACTTAGCCAATGACGTTGCTGAGGATGATGCCATTGAAGTAGTAGGAAAGAAATCAGTAAGAGAAGGTCCCAAGAGGGCTTGCACGGCTCTGATACCATGAAAAAAATGATGAAAAAAGAGAAATTTAACATGGTTCAGATATTAACCTACATGACGGTACTCAGTTATCAAAATGATGATGAGTCTTCTTTTATTGCCTTGTACTTTATACAAGAGATGGGTCGGTTACAATATTAATTTTTGAATTTCCTTCAGCTTTAATTAGAAGAATTTGTTTTCACAATAATTTCTACATGCATTCATTGCTACAACCTTGTTCCTGATTTGTAGCTGCATGTGGTGTCAGATCCATTTCTTGATCATACATCACCCTCTTTCCATAATTCATACATGAGGATTTGTGATCATGTGTTGTCTTCTTTCCAAGTTTATCATGCAATATTTTCTTTCCAACCTTCACGCATGGTGAGTTGCTATGATTGTGGGCAGGTTTTATCTTTTTTTCCCAAAATTAACATATGGTGAGCTGCATGTTGAGTTGTTGTCAGTCTAAACTATTTTGAAAATTAATATTGACAGCTCTGCAGTAGGGCAGCTATCACACAAGGCGGTGGCTGCTGGCAGTGAGCAAAGGGGCGATATAGATCAGCTTCATTTCCCACCTGTTCAGCTCCACATGACGCGTTACCGACCATGTCCACTGTTGGCAGCTCACCAGCATCTCCCCTTATGAGCTACCTCTTGTTGGCAATAGTCACATTTGACATATATATAAGCTGCCAATATTGATGATTTCTTAACAACGTGATTTGTTTCATCACTTGATCTAAATGGTCAGTTGGGATTTATAAATTTTGGTGGAAAATCGAAGCAACAAATTAAATGACTTGATTCACCAGACCTACTGAGTATGACATGAAGCTGAGCCCATTGGAATGCTTCATCTTGCTGGTGACAAAGGCTATCCACTATCCATACTTTGAATAGTTTGTCACCGTATGTAGAACTATACTTTTCAAAATTTTAGATGTGTTATTGTATTTGAAGAAAATGACTTTGTGTGCCTATTTGACCCTAAACATACAAGAGTCTACTTTCAGGTCACTAGGCAATACTAACAGTATATATGAAGCTGCCTTAAAAGACAGATAAATTGATAATACCATAGCCTAATATTTCATGAAACTGCCCTAATTTTAGGGCAGAGTCAGACAACTTTTTTCATTGCCAAATGGGCTTTAGGAGCCCGTTTTCTTAAACTAAGATTTAAAGGATCATGTTGACTTAGGAACCTGGTCTTGGGTAAGCATGTTTGGTTGCTAAGTTATAATTTGACCAAAAATATTTAAAAATTGAAAACAAATATTAAACAAGTGTCGTATTGTGGCCACCTACCACTGGGAATAAGGTCAGCTGGGTTGACATCATCCATGTGTTTCCTGCCCACAAGTGGCTGAGAGGTAGAGATCTAACATGGATCCATATTCAGACACCTCTAACAAACAAACAAATGGTACCTCACCAGACAAACCGTATAACTTAGCACTTAGCACCACAAAGGTCAACATCGTTTGAACCATTGGAAAAAAAATGATTATCATGTATGAGAGAGTTCAAAATTTGTATGAAAATAATTATCATACAGGGATGTGGCGGGAAAGCTTAAGAAATAGGGCAACAATATGAGGTATAACATCCCTGTCAATTAGATTGGACAAAATTATTCGTTTGTTAGTTAACTGTATGGGGTTTTGATTGGTACAAATGACAATAAAAAGCAAAAGTTCAGTTAAACAATTATCTAAATATAGCAAACTGCACAAAGAGAAAAATAGAAAAAAAAATACTGGTGTCATTAATTGGAAAAGGAAAATCTCATGCAAATTAGCCACAATATAACATCAAAATTCCTTAATTCACTATTTGAAGTCATGTTTGGCTTTGTTTTTTCAAATTTTTGGGCATTTCTAGGCTTATATAGTGGTATCAACTTGTCATAATCTAAAAGAAAATAGAAATGCAAGTGAAAATAAGACTTGGGAAGGAGTACCCTCATCTCATTAACTAGAAAAGTGAGTTTGACCATTCATAATTTCTATGTACCAATGCATGGGAAGTAAGACAGAATTTTCTCAAACAAATTCCTACATCAGTAACATGAAACACTTACAAAAGATCCAAGTGCGCATCACAACAAGAAAGTATGCTATCGGCAATGGCTTTTGCCATCGTCAATAGTTCAAATGCCGTCGCCAATGTGATATTGGTAACGGGTTTGGCCTCAACGGATGGTTTCAGCCGACCTAAATGGCAATAAATTGCATTTGGAGCGACATTTTATAAGTGCGAGCCAAGCCTACTTGTTCAATTTGGCCATTTCTGATCTTCTTCATATTGTCCATTAACGCAACTTATGAAATGAGACAGGAATACCAATGCTTTAGTGAGTCTAGGGACACACAACTGACAAGTAGACAGCCAGGGAAACAGGAATACCAGCTTTGAAGGTATGCCTCGCATCTTTGCTTATATATCCAAAACTTTCTTTCCGATCGTACATGAACTTCTATTCCCTTCTGCACCAACTGAGAAGTATCTAGACGACCATGGTTTATATTTATATATGTTTGGCCTTGGAGGCAAAGGAGGAGAAGGAAAACAGTGGACAGCCAGCTTCTTTTAGCATGCAGTCCATGCGTCTTTGCGATTTACACTGGAAGATCGAATATAGGCCACTCGAGCAATCGATCTTCATCTTTGGTGTTTGAAATTAGGAAAGAAAAATCTTTGGAAATTAAAGGGGAAAAAAATACAGGTGTGTAGACAATTTTGCACCACAGAGGAAGAGAAATCAGATAGATAATTGAACGCATCCACATGTCCCGCACGGGGATCATGACAAATTGGCCCTTCTGCCAAAGAGTCAGAAGGGAAAAAAGAGAGAAAAAAAAGGCTAGGTCGGCTTCTCAGTTCGCCTACATAAGTGTACACCATCCTTTCGTTACTTTGTCACGTTAGCAGCACAGTTTCTGGCTTGGCCACCAATTAATGGCGCTTCACAAAAACAGCAGGCAGCAATGTCTGGTTCGACATGTACAGAGAGGTGGTTATGAATTCATGGAGAATGTACGTTCCTCGTCAACAAAAGGAGCAACAAGCTAGGTAAATCGATTTCCATTTAACTGCTCCTCCAAGGTCTGTTTTTTCTTTTCTTTTGAGTGAATGGACACAAAATTAGCTTTTCGTCTATTACATTGTTTACCTTTCAGAAACCCAGCAAGCCATGAAAACTATATATGTCACCACTTAATTAAGTGCCAATATTTAAGACCAGAGATTAGATAGCTCCATGATCTTCAATTCTTCTCAAAAGAATTATGTGCAAGTTAACGCTAGCTGCACGCAAAACTAAAGGAACTGAAAAGTTTCAGAAAAAGAGAAGGTATCTAATCTTGCAAAGCAACTATTGTCATGTTTACGAAGGAAAAGAAGAAAGTTAAGCCATAGCTTCCATTAAGAATGAATTGGAGAACATGTAGGGCAAATGAAAGAGAACACGAAGGCTGATTCTCTCCTTTCTTGAAAATAAACAGAACCAACTAATACCTTCCATCGTAGTACGTCTTGCTCATGCGGTAATTTATTTGGAAGAGTATGTTCTTAAGTAAAAGAAATAGAACCAAGTATTCAAAAATCACCAATCGTCATCTAGAATTGAATCATGGGCCCTTGTCACCGCCTAATTGGGTTAGAAAATTTGTTTCCTTGTTTGCCGTCTGCCGACCACCGGCATCCATTCCAGCTTGCAATTTTGAATGGTTCTTTCACTGATGATCCAAATTTGTTTTCTTTGGGTTGCATGACAAGATGTATTTCTAAACTCACCTTTACTTTAAATTCCAAAGAGAGAGAGAGGGAGAGACAAAGAGAGTGATAGTCAAGTTCTTGCGGCCTTAAAAATCCTATCCCTGAAACCGTAACTGAAAACATGGGCAATCACACACCTTTTGTTAATGCCTAATTCCATGTTTTTAGTTGACTTTGGCGAGATGGCTTTTGGTTCTTTAGCAAAGTCGCATGCCTATTTGCAAGGAAGAAATAGGATAAGGAAACCATAGAAAGCATATAATATATAGCAGTAATTCTCAAGCTGATTCATAAACATATTGGCATCAGACGGAAACACATACTTTGTTTGGATTAACATATAATTATTAAATTATTAAACATGATATCATCTATGAGCACATACTCTTGTTAATTTGGATAAAGCGATAAAATCTTTCAACGTAGATGCGCGCACATATATATGGAAGCCAGAATGGCCTGCAGTTCAGTATTTGTTTGGCTTGCGTGTGCTGTCAGAGCTGGATGCTTTTTTGCAAGTCCAACTTCATTTCTAGACGAGCTTTATTGGGTAACATTACATGCATATGCATGAGGAAAGATCATCAGATTTCAACCGTCTAGATGTGATTCATTAATGACATCCTCTATTTCTGGATATTATGCAGCTGTGGATTTATTTTTATGCAATTAGATTTAATATCTACAATTATGTTGTTGATGATTTTTTTTCTTCCGCGAGTAGTTTTGTATATTTTGAGTTTATTAGACAGTTGGATCTCAAAATTCTAGTCGAGATCTTGCAAAAACAACTGCATGGGAAATATGTACATAACCATATATACTTTTTTAGTAAGCCATGGCCTATAATATTAGATTTCACCAAAATGTCTGACCAACAGATGTTTCCCTGGAACAGTAAAGTTTGTCAAGATAATTGCCAAAAAGTACTGGACGGTTTGCATGTCTATTTGATGATGTAAATGTCTTTGTTTCTCGCATGCATCTTTCATTAATCGCATCTTTCTCGCAGAAACTTTACCGAAAAGAATCATCTTATTTAACCCCATCGAATCAACCGAGATTGTAGGTAAGGCAGTTTCCTTCAGTACTACTCCATTGGACCTATGAGTTGTCCATTGTTAATCAGTGTCGTCATTATTGTACGGCCTGATAATGACAGCATCGTCTGATACCATAATTGTCAAACAGTAAAAGTCTTGTGAATATGCGCACATACATGTAAAACCTTAACAAGTGTTTCATGAATCTCTCATAAATATTTTATTAAGGGGCACTCTAAGTTTAAATTTCAAATTTTAAGGTGCAATCATATGTAAAAAAAATAAAAATTAATTAAATTTCTATATGTAAATGCAATTAATTTTGTGGGATGGTGTAGACAATTATCTGCACTAGCTACAACGTAGATCTGCCATTAAATAGTAACAATCGCCACTGTTGCCAAACAATCTCTAATGGTATTTAATGGTGTCACAATGGCATCAAAAGCATTCTTCTTTTTAGCTTCAAATGCCAACATAAACAAAGTAATCAAATAATCAGAACAATTAAAATAACACAAATCAAAGCCACAAAAATGAAAAATTCCACTTCTATGTGAAGATCCATCCAAACAAATATGAATGATGCACATAATCCCCAAAACATGTAGTACAACCCCCAGCATTATGAGACCAAGTTACGTGCACACCCTATGTATACGCTGGGGGTGGACCTGCTACGTATATGTAAGGTTTCAGTAATGACCTTTCTGCCAAAAAAAGGTACATGTGCATATTTACTTGAATGTCATTGCATTGCACAGACACAACATAGGTACTTAACCTGTGTTCCTTCACGCCGCATGCATTCCTTCACCCAAAAGAAGGAAGACGGTTAGGAAGAGAAAAAAAGAAGAGAGAGGTTTCCAGTGAAGGAAGGAAAGGGAGTAGAGGTTGCCACTAAAGAAAGATTGACCTTGAAACAAGAATGACATAAATGACAACAGAATAAAAGGATTGAGTTTACAGCGATATCATTCTAGTTTTTTATTTGTGGACGTTAAATGACAAAGGCAATGGCTTCTACAGGATTTATTTTCCAACATTTGGACATACAAAGAAATCGAAGCAGCACCTTTAGGCAAAGGTGATGAAGAGATGAAAAATGAAGAAAATATCGATGCAACAGGTAACATTACATCTCAATTCATGTGGTAGATAGTGTTATAGACAAAATAGTGAATGCATCCTAGTTTAGGTGGTAGACAATGTTACGATGTAATGTGTTTGTATAGTTTGCGTGAGATAACGAATTTGTAACATAATGAATGTGTGAGAGAACGAATTCAGGGGATACGTTTTTGCATCCCAATTTATCTCATTATTTTATAATCATTCCTCCTGTTATTGATTGACAAAATGAGAGACAATGGGCCAGGGTCAACGCCTCTTTGGCTACCACCAAATTGTTGTTTCTTTCTCTCTAGTTTTCTATAAATACATTCAATTTTTTTAGGTTGCACCCTTCTATTAGGCTCCACCATTGACCTTACTCATTTGAAGAGACAATGGACTGTGAAAAGGCTTCTCTTACATAGTTTTACATGCATGATCTAGTTGAGCAATTCAAATCCCTAAATGACTTTGTAGAACAAAACACACAATGAAATTTTTTTGCCTGACTCGCCCAAGTTGCCAATCGGCTTGCTAACTTGGCAACCCAAATGTCAGCCAATGCAAACCCAATTCTTGAGTTTGCCAACTATGGATTTAGGTCAAAACTGAAGGTATAAGAGAAAAGATGATGAAGAAAAGAAAGCAGGAAAATCGCCTTAAGTGATACAATCGCAGATCAATTTTATGGTGCTGTACCATATCTTTATTAATTACAGGTTTGGGTGTATACTTCCAAAATTGGGTTATATTAACTTGCGTTATATATATATAACCTTTCTTTCCTTATGCAAGTTTTCATCGCAAAATGCTCGTCTGGCTTGAGATAATGGACGACCCACTTACTTTTCTAAAAAAAACAAAAAAAGATGCCAATAGTAAGCTTCATTACCAACGGTTGCTACTTAGGGCACAGTCCGTAGGAGATGCTCCTCATTCGAGATATAAGTGGCAGGGGTTGATTCTTAAGTGAAACATTTACGCGTGCACGAAAATGGAAAGAGAACGAATGTGAAATATTTGTGCACGCACGAAAGAGGAGAGGGAGGAAGGGAGAGAGAGTGAATGGGAGAGGAAGGTTCTTTCCATGCGATGTCTGCCCTATTTCTGTTTCTTCTCCTGCGTGCATCTTCGTGCAGTTATGGCTGCTACTCTGGCACTATTCCTTGGCGCTGCTCATCAGAACTCTTCATCTGTCGAAGCAAGGATAGAGCTCTTCTTCTTCCTTCACTTGTTCTCAGGCAGTCTCTTCACTAATCTGAGAAGCAACTTCGTTCTGTTCTGCAAAAGATTGAAATTCGGTAGGGTCCCTATCATTTCTGTCCTCTACTTCGGTCGACCCTGCTACAGTTTGATCATTTTGCTTCTAGTTGTCTGGCAGAAAATTACTGCTCGAGTGCTTTAGATTCGATCAATCATTCTGATTGTTGATTTGAGTTTCTATTTAGCCCCTTGTGTGCTTAGATTCATCGTTCATTGTCCAGCGATCAGAAGCTCACTTGAGCCAATCGATCGCAATAGAATTACCTTTATATGATTGAGACGATCGTGATAGTTGTTGAAGAGGATTAGAATCAACTGATTTCACCGGTTGATTGCTCTTGTAAATTGTATTTGACATTTTTTTAAATATGACGACCTAGGCACACCTCTAGTTGTAAAAGAGGAGACACAAAGAAGACAATGTAACGTGTTCGACTCAGGATTGAGTCTACATCCACAACCAAGCAGCTTCTCTCTCACACCTCAATCGTTTGTGTGAGAGGTTCTATTGATTTTTAAAGGGATACACAATTTGGAAGGTTCGGCCGCTTCCTTATTTTTAGGATCACAGTTGCTGTCAATAACTTGACGATTTGCTTGGTTACACATTTGATATCCTTTCCTAATTTTCTGATCAACTATATCGGCAACAGTTTTGGCCACCACAGCTGCCTTGTGTTGATCCTTATAGCTTCCTTGTAGTGATCGTTATCTTCAATAGCCCACCTCAAGCTGAACGGCCTCAGAAGAACGTTAAGCTTGACACAAATAGTCTCAAATGGGGTGCGAGCAAATGGGTTGGTCATTATATTAGCAAGTAGGTCAGTAGCTGGAACATGATGAACTGTAAGACAATGATGTTGCACATGATCCCAAATGAAATTAATATCGACTTCAATCTGCTGTGTTCGTTGGTGAAAAATTGGATTGGCAGTTAATGGAATAGCGCCCATATTGCCACATAAGATCCGGGGAATAATAGGAAGAGGTTGATGAAGTTCTTGTATGAAATAAGAGATGGAGAGAACTTCCACTGCACTTGAGGTCGATGCCCTGTATTCTGCCTCAGTACTAGATCTTGCAGTAGTATTTAGCTTCTTTGCAGACCATGAAACCAAGGAATCTCTAAAAAAAATAGCAAAGCTAATAGTAGATTTTCGATCATCAGGATTATCAGCCCAATCGGCATCAGAATATGTTGTGAGAGACAAGCACAAGGATGGCCTAATGAGAAACCCAAGATGGAGAGTATGCTTAATGTAATGAAGGATTCGTTTGAGGGTGGCCCAATGATTTGCGGTAGGAACAGGCATAAATTGGCAGACCTTGTTGGTAGCATAAGCAAGATCGGGTCTAGTAAGAGTAGCATACTGGAGAGTACCAACAATTTGGTGATAGGGAGTAGGATCAAGTAGCGGTGTGCCATCAAACTTAGACAACTTTTCTCCAACGGCTAAAGATGAAGGAAGGGGCTTAGCATCAACCATGGCACTGTGTTTGAGGAGGACTTGCATGTACTGACATTGAGAAAGAAAGAGCCCTTGTTGTGTAAATTGTGCTTCAACACGAAGAAAATAATGTAGATGGCCAAGATCTTTTATAGAGAATTCACACCCCATTTGGCATATGAGCTGATGGATGGTGGCAGGGCAGCTTCCAGTAATAAATATATCATCAACATAAATAAGAATAAAAATTGAAAGAGCTCCCATAAATTTAATAAATAGGGAAGTGTCAATCTTGGAGGCAGAGAACCCATGTGAATGAGAAATGAACTAAGTCTTTGGAACTCGGCTCAAGGAACCTGCTTTAGCCCATAAATAGTTTTCTGCAACTTGGATACATAATTTGGATATTGAGTGTTAACAAAGCCTTGAGATTGTAACATATAAACAACTTTAGATAAAGTT
Source organism: Nymphaea colorata (assembly GCF_008831285.2). Lineage (NCBI taxonomy): Eukaryota > Viridiplantae > Streptophyta > Magnoliopsida > Nymphaeales > Nymphaeaceae > Nymphaea > Nymphaea colorata. The sequence continues at coordinate 26,020,248 of NC_045143.1, forward strand.
CCATGCAAGAAAGCATTGTTGACATTTAATTGTCAAACCACCCATTTTTGCGAAACAGCAAGGGTAAGAACAATTCGAATCATGGTGAGTTTTATCACAGGACTAAAAGTCTCAAAATAATCAATGCCAGACTCTTGTGTACAACCTTTTGCCACAAGATGCGCTTTGTCTTTGTTAATACTTCCATCAGCTTTTATCTTGATATGATAGACCCATTTGTTGCCAACAAAATTTTGGGAGGGAGAGGGCAGAACTAGAATCTAAGTTTTATTTTTCATTAAAGCATTGTATTCCTCAAGCATGGCATTGTTCCATTGGGAGAGTTTAGTGGCTTGGGTTTCTAGGTTCAGTTTCGAAAGGGAGCTCGGAAAGGTGAGTGATGTAACAGGGATTTGGCTTAAGAGATCCAGTTTGTAGGTGAGTGATCATGGAGTGAGTTTTTATGGAGGGAGGTGGGGATTCGTGAGATAAGGATAAGGTAGGGGGAGATGGTGGTGATGGTTAAGGTAGTGGTTGCAGTGGGGAAGATGGTAGTGGTGCAGTAATGATGGGCTCATTTGGGGAAGTAGATGTAGTGACAAGGGAAGGTGGTACTGGTGACAAATCCAAACTAGGAAAAGGAAACTCCATTGGTGGAGAGATTAAAGAAGATGACGACTCAGGTTTTGTGGAAGATATGGTTTTATAAGGAAAAACATTTTCATTAAAAATGACATTTCGACAAATGTAGAGTCTTGAATTTGATGGATTCAAGCAAAGATAGCTTTTGTGTTTGGTGCTATAGCCAAAGAATATGCATTTGGTACTTCAGTATTGCAGTTTATGAGCATTGCAGGGCCGAAGATGAGGATAACAAGCACACCCAAAAAATTTGAAAAAGGTGTAGTCTGAGTTTTGGTTAAAGAGAAGCTGAAATAGATTTTTTATGTTTGTAACAGGTGATGGCAGTCGGTTAATAAGAAATGCAGCTGTAAGGAAGACAAAATCACAATACTTGAGAGGAAGGCTAGTATGAGCAAGCAAGGTGAGTCTAGTCTCTACTATGTGATGATGTTTTCGCTCTACTCTTTCGTTTTGCTGATGTGTGTGAGGACATGAAATGTGATGATCAATCCCACATGACTTTAAGTATGTGAATAATGATCTAAATTCTCCTCTCCAATCACTTTGAAATGCTTTTATGGGACGTTCAAATTGTCTCTCAACAAGTTTTTGAAAGTCTTTAAAAATAGACGAAACTTCAGACTTTCTTTTGATAACAAATAATCAAGTGAACCTTGAATATCCACCAACAAAATTAACATAGTAATAGTATCCTTGCATGGAAGCAATGGGCGCAGGGCCCCAAACATCAAAATATATAAGATCTAATGGTCATTTATTTCATGAGTAGAACTAGAAAAAGGTAAAGTATGACTATTCTCCATTTGGCATGCTTCACCCAAAGAGTCAAATTTACTAAAAATATAAAGAAGCCCATATTTATGAAGAACATGCTGCACAATTTTCATAGAGGGGTGCCCAAGTCGCTCATGCCATTTCTACCAAGTAGTTCGTTCACCAAGTAATGTTGCTGGTTCACACCCAATAGATCCTAAGTGCAGCTTGTAGAGTCCTCGCTCAATGTTCTCCTTGAGAAGAACATGCCTTGTCATGGCATCCTTGAGAAGAACATGCCCTGTCATGGCATCCTTAACATAACAAAACTGTGTGTGTAATTCAAGCAACACGTCATTGTCTTTTGTAAACTTGTGTACTGAAAGCAGATTTTTTGTGATAGATGGCATATGCAAAATATCTTTCATTATGAACTTTGAATCAATATGAGAGAAAACATTGGTTCTAATGTGTTTAATCCCACCATTGTAGTTGGATGGGATTGTCAAGTTGTTGAAATCTAACATGACATGGTGTCTGGCTCCAGAGTTGGGGTACCATCCACCATGATCAAATGAACCATATACATCAGCGGTATGTACTCAATAGATGAAGCTTCATCAATTTTCTGAAGCTTGTATGTTTTGCACTTCAACGCAGCATGGCCAGATTGACGACGCACTTGACAAACCGTGTGACAATTTGCTGCAATATGTCCATTATTTCCACAAGCAAAGCATGATCAAGTCTGATTTTTGGGAGATCAATCTTGATTTTAACCGCGACCTTTGTTATTCTTAAAGCGATTTCCACCAAAATTTTGTTTTTTCAAAGTAAAATTCACTGATGAATTTTCTATAGAGAGATTATTAGGTTCATCCAATTGAGACTCATGAATAAGTAACATTGCAAGCAAATCTTCCAAAGTAATAGGGTCAACCCTAGTATTTAACACAATCCTAAGAGACCCATATTCACCTGATGGTAAACCAACCATAATACAGGTGATCAGATCATCATTATCCACTCGTTTAGATGCTAGTGCTAATTGGGGAGCAATACCTTTTGCTTTACAAAAGTATTCTCAAATAGTTTATGTTCCTTTTCTTAAATTCTGGAATTCGCTTTTCAATTGCTAAGTTCTAGCTCTTGATCGAGCAGCATACATATGCCTAAGAGCATTCCATAATTCATGGGAAGAAGAGAGTCCCACAACATGACTACGAACAAGATCAGTTAAAGACGAGAGGATCCAACTTAATAAAAGTTGATCCAATCTATACCAGTCATCACATTTCGGATTGCGTCGTTTTAAGCCATTGTTGTCATCTATCCATTCAGATGGGCATGGTTGTTTACCATATAGGAAACCCATAAGATTATAACTCTTAAAGAGAGACATGAACTGTGATTATCAAATCAAATACTTATCTGATGCAAGCTTAATGGAAAGGAGATACTGCATATTTGTAGGCACAGGAAGCACAAGAAAGATCTGACCTGTATTTTGTGATGCGTCTGCTGTAGCAGACTCTAATGTATGATTGTTCGTGTTTTCTGCTATTTATGAATGGTTGAAGGAGCTTCATGCCTTAGAGCTTTGGCTTTGATACCATAAAAGAGGAGACACAAAAAAGACAATGTAATGTCGTTGGACTCAGGATTGAGTCTACATCCATGACTAAGCAGTTTCCCTCTCACACCTCAATCGTTTGTATGAGAGGTTCTATTGATTTTTAAAGGGATACACAATTTGAAAGTTCAACTGTTTCCTTATTTTTAGGATCACAATTGTTGTCAATATCTTGGCGATTTACTTGGTTACACATTTGATCTCCTTTCTTAATTTTCTGATCAACTATATCGGCAACTGTTTTGGCCAACACAGCTGCCTTGTGTTGATCCTTATCCACCGCAGCTTCCTTGTGGTGATCATTATCTTTAATAAGTTGCATCACATACACAAGTATTGGTGTTGATAGTCTATGTTTTTGGTTTGTTTTGTTGGTACCAAGCTAGATTATCTATTTTAAATCATTGTACTTTTAAATGCAAAAAATCAGGTTTACCTGCTATACGAGCAGCATTGTTTCATTTTCAAAGGAAAAAAGAAACCTATAGCGGTGAAGGAAATCACTCCCACAAGGATTTTTTTTTTTTTTGGCAACCCCTTCTACCATTGCCAATAGTTAATGTGACAATGATACGCTAGGACCAGGGTCGTTGCCAATGATCTCATTGACAAGGGCTATTGGCTACGGTAGAACCGTTGCCAATAGCATGTATTGCAGATCAATTTCGAAAGTGAGCATGAGATCAATTTCGAAAGTGAGCCGGGCCGGGGAGGCGATGCCTCCCCCATCATCGCTGGTGGGGATGGGGCCTCCCCTATGTTTCTTTTTCTTTTATATATGTAAAGAAGAAGTTTGGGCAAGGCAGGCCGTCGCCTCCCCTGCCCAAACATTTTCAAAAAATATGTAAATACAAGGAGGAGGCTCGCACCTCCCCCATCGCTGTCTACCGGCCTCCCCACGCCGCTGGACAGCCTGCCGACAACTCCCCATGCCTATGAACAGCTCGCTGACTGTTGGCAGCTGTCCGCAGTGTGGGGAGGCTGGCAGACTACGATGGGGGAGGGGATCGCCACCCCCATTGAAGAAGTCGGGGAAGCATCGCCTCCCCATGACCCATCTCATCTGCCAGATGCTCAGTCGTCGGGCATTTTTTTTTTAACATTAAAGAATGGATCGTTCACATGGACGGGCCAGTTGGTGGTATTAGACGTCTTTTATATATATATATATATATATATATATATATATATATATATATATATATATATATAAGACCTGCCATTAGAAAGTTAGCATCTATTTGTGGAGCCAAAGAAAGCATGATTAAGCTTTTCAATGAAGTGACCCAAAAAAGTGAAAGTTCATAAGATCTGATCGACAATGCCTTCTCTGTCACATAAAAAGTGTCACTATTGTCACTCTTCAATAGTGAAAATTGCTTGCATCATTGCTGTGCAGACTATTTACTGAAAAACATGTATAACACGGATAGTTAATTGTTAACAACCCTGCAATTATCTTCTGTGATGTTATTCACATTATTAATTTCCAAATACGCTCTTCCAGCTAGTGAAGCACCCTTTTCACAGGCACATGCACATTTCATCATTAACTTATCAATGGCTACGTCAGTTTTAGTATTTGCCTATTTTGGTGCTGCAAGCCACAACAATGATAGTTTTCTTTGCATGTTGCCAATTTTTACTATTTCTTTTTTGCACCAATGTAGGCTAGTTCCGCTATAGTGAGGTCACTAGAAAATCAACTCAAATTGGAGGAGAGAGGGGCCATTAGAAATCATTGGTTGATAGAACCCAAAGGGAAAAGGAGAGGGAGATCCTTTCACCTACTTCATGCAATGAACAAATGCTTGCCATTCGTGGGCATGACTGCTTCATTTTTCTCGATAAGAGAGAGAGAGAGAGAGGGAGTGCATGTGTGTGAGAGTGTGTTGGATCTTTTATATGTGAGAGAAAGAGACTCTAATTAATTACCTTATTCTTTAAGAGATGTAGGATGTGAGGGCAGCGACGAAAATGCATGAGTATTGTAAATCCAGAGAAAGAAATACTCATCTGTAGTGGCGAGCTAGGATATTTTGGTTTTAACACAACATTGATTTCTAGCGTGAAATTAGTTCAATTGGATCACATTCAACAAATCATATGGAATTGGATTTACCAAAACTGACCTTTGGATGTTCAGATATGTCGATCAAAATGCAAACATCAAAAAACCTAAATCAGGCTTTTAATCACAACGAAAACCCTATCTCAATACAACATTTAAACAAACAAATCTAATCTCACTTTGAACTAACGGTGGGCAGACAACTAGTATAGATTTACAACGGTGATAAAATCACCGGTATAGCTACTTGGGTTCAGAGTCACCCGTATAGGCCTATATCAGTGATAACAATCACCGCTATAATTTCCCGATAGTACAGGCGATTCTTACCACCGGTGTAACGCTACAGTGGTGAAATGGTCCACAGTTATAGCCTAACAATACCAGCGATTTTACCACCGCATTAACTGGCTATACCAGCACCAAACTGACCGCTGTATCCTAGAATATCGGTGCTAACGACCGTTGATAGAGCCTGGCTATACAAGGGATACAAAATGGTGATAATGGTCACGGTGGTAAACCTACAAAGCTACTCGCTCAAATATAATTCCTAATCTTAAACTCCAGCCGTTCAACAAGAACTTCCTGAAAGTCAACTTGCTTTCAACTGGTAGTTAGAACACTCGCATGGCCAAGGGACCACACTAAAAATGGCCTTTCCGAGCAGACAAGTAATTCATTTCACTGTCCACTCAATACGGGTTTCCAATATTCCCGTTATATATGTCTATGTAATGTATATTGGTGATCAAGATAAAATGCAAATATAATTTCACAATAAAACGAAAGGACTTTGGTACAAAATTTGATTTGATGGCAATGCTAGTTTATAAACCTCTAATGCTTCGATCCAAAACTAAACCAATGGTCCACAGACCTTAACCACACAAATAGCATGTGCAGACAAGGGCTTAAACAAATCATAGAAAATGGCAGAATTGAGTTTAGGCTTTACAGCCATCAATTTTCTTCGAAAACTCAACTTCAAGGCAAATAAGTATTTACGTGGGTCGGTTGATTATAAATAGAAGAAGGAAAGGAATCAATCATATCTATAGACGGTCCTCTGCTCTGAGCTCCAACACCTTCACCCAGCGCCAGTAATTAAATTTGGTATGAAACAAAAACCTCAGTAGATACTATTTAGGAAAAAGGAAACTAGCTAAGCTTGAGCTACAAGAGCAAACCTCGTATGATAGCTCATCTGGGTCAACCTCCTGCCACACATCCTGCAGAAAGGAATACATAGCCAAAAAGGACTTTTTTCATCGTCAATTTCAAATAGCTTCCAGGAAATTAATTTAAAGTGCCTTAAACTGGATTATCTCAAGTCTTTCGGGATGACCATTTCTGCAATTGCATGACACAAGCTGAGGCCTATTGCAACCAAAAAGTTTGTAAATAGTTTTAACTTTAGCATGCATTATAGCCTAACTTTAGCATGCATTACAAGTATAGGCCAGGACAACTAATCATGATTCACACATTGTCTTATCAAACTATTCATTATAGCGAAACAGAAGACAAGAAATGATTCAGCTTTTCATTGTGAAATACAAAATTACCTACTTCTGGAGCAAAGACCTAAAAGAAACAATTTCAAAGAAGACGTCCGGCCTATACTTGTAATGCAAGTGTAAGGAAAGCGGAATCAACAACTCATTCTTTCATGCAAAACTCATGCAGAAGATTCTAGTTCTAAAACAATAGCAGACACAAACAGAAGAAAACAGAGGAAAAAAAAATCCAAACAAGTTAAATGCTTTTTAACACCTCTCTTCTGCTCATTGCTCATCTACCAGGTCAAGTGAAACTAAATCCACGTCTTTCTCAGCATCTTAATTGGCTAGTGAAATTAGGTGCATATTGACGTTAGTAATAAATTAAAAATAACAAACCACCACACAAAAAAATGACAATGGCACTAAAAGTTTTATTTTTGTTATGTGAGGGTATCAGGTAAGCAACAGAGAAGCCAAATCAATATTTCTTTTATTGTGACATAAGGTACAAAAGTAAAAAAAAAAATCAAGCAATACTGCAAATTTTGACAAATTTAATGAACATGCAAGAGTTCACAAATTACAATGAGATGGATCAGTCAGAGGTTATGACTTCTAGTGCTTGATTCATAAACTTTTCCTCTTATATAAAACAAAAGCCAGACAAAAGTAACATCTACAAGGTATCTTTTCTCTTTTGGAGAAGGAAATGAGGTTTAAGAAATACATATATCCTTCGCATTATCAGCTGTATAATCAATTGCAGGGTAGAGTTCATAATTTAGCAACTATCTAAGCCTGACAAATATCTGCTTTACAAGCCAATATAGATAATATTTGCTCCAGAAGCCTTTAGGTTACTATCAGCTGAAGAAATGGGTTAGAAACAAAACCACAACCACGCCACCATACTACCAGAATTCCTTTTGGTCAATTGATAAAAAATAGCAGCATTCTGAACAGTGAAATTAACAACTATGTAACTATACAGCATGGATGCAAGAAGTGGGGCAGAAAGTTCCATAGGCGTTACCTGTCCTTTGATACTAATCAATTGAGCAAAATTCATTGTTGCTATCTAAAAGTTCAGCACTTTCATGGCACCCAACTCAGTTTTCAGATGTTCAAGTGAGAGAAGGGAGACATATCAATCACGATAAACACGAAGTGAGAATTTTGGTTTTATCAAGTTCCAAAAAGTAAAGAACATGTAGCTCAAAGCTTATTGAAAAGTTGTTGACAAAAAAGCTCACTGCATCAAAAATATCAAAAGAACAAAATTTTCACCATTACTAAGCCAAGCAAGAAGACGATTCTTTGGCCAGGGTACAAAGCATATAGTGAACAAGTACAAATTATGTTCCTCATTCTGCAGCTTCTTCATTAGTTTATATTTCATACATCTTTTACATTTTTACTGATGAATAAGCAAGACTACAATCCCACTTGCTTTTCCTTGAGACAAGAGCAAGTTGAAAGAATTGAGTATCCAAGAATGGGAAACAAGCATATGCAGACCACATTGTGCCACACAATCAGTAACGCTGAGTGTTGTCATGCATACAGAAAGCTGATGAAGCTTAAGGTGCTTTTTCACATGTTTTGAGAATCCTCATCATATTTATGAACAAGAAAAACAAGGTAGATAATGGCTCATGGATATTATCAATGTCATGATGATGAAATTTCAGGATTGATAAGACAAGCACCAGTATGGAAGTTGTTTTATCGATCCCGGCCTTAATGAGCCTGAACCACCACTGCACTCTAGTTAGGGAAAGAACAAATTTATAAGGCGGCTGAAACTGCCCCCTTTATCAAATAACCAAACTTTAGGCCGGCATCGGCCAAATCAGTCTACATTGGCCAACACGACACCACATTAGGCAACATATCGATGAAATGAAATAATATCTCACAAATCATGATCACAAGTTTTGGGTTTGGATCCAATTTTTCTCCTAGGAGGTCCATGTCCTACACCCACATCCTAATAGAGACTAGATTTCAAGTATACATGGTCTAGGTTCTTCATGCATCATATTACATTTAGGACATCAATTTGCATTGATCCATGATGATCCAACATGAAAAAACATCATATTACATGTTTTGTTGATCAGTCTATTTCTAAGATCTATTTACATTTTAAAACATGCATGATTTCAAAATGAGGGCATGTTATGGACGACATTTAGACTTAAGAGTTGGAACATTAAGTTTAGTCCTTGGTCTGATTACCTTTAGTAAAGATACCAGGAATGGTTGGACATCATACTGATAGGCCAGGCCTGTCTCTCATAGTCCAACATAAGGAAATAGAGGCGAGTACATGTATTTTATCTCATTTATATAGTCTGCATATAAGATTGAAAAAAATTTCATATAAACAAAAGTGGCAACCATGATGGGACCTACCACTGTCTGGCTAGATAAGAATGTTATGCTTTTCCATATTTTAAAAGTTGTCCAACCATTAAAGCCATCTAGGTTCCCTCATTTGCTATATGTATACTTTTTTTATGTGCATTAGGATTTTTCATGCTCACATAGATGCAAGATTACATATCACCTCTCTCAGTTTAGGAGTTGTCTGAAAGCAATGTTTGCTTCTCTCATTGATTTTACCCCCCATCTTAAGCCACATTGCATTAGAGCCAACTATTTGTGCATGTGCTTGCATATTTAAAAAAAAAAAATCTGACCTGTATGCCTCAATTATCACGGCGTGGAGTTCTTCTTGTATGCATTAGCTCAAGGTGGTCCAATGCCTAGACAACCTACTGGAGGTAGGTATTGGTCCTTCTCTTACTCGTACTGAGGCAGACCTAGTATATTTGTGGGTGATCAAGAAGAACAAAGATCCACACCCTTCAGGACCCATTTGGAGGAGTCTATGGTACATGTTATGGACTTCTTGTTCAAGTATATAGACATATTTGGCATATGGAACAACTAAGGATCTGAAATCCTTTATATCCAATTTAAGTGAACAAGCTATTATCAACAAGTGCATGATAGTAATGTGTCATTATGAAGAATTATTTGAAGCATTTGTTTTTATCTTGTTGGATTACATGTTTACCTTTATGTATTTCATTTAACGCTATGCACCAAAATTTTCATAAAAAAACTAGACAAATTTTTCAAGAAACCCTTGTCTTATTGTGTCAAAATCATCTAGGATTTTCTTTCATTTGTCATTGTGTTGAGTCCCTTCAGCCAGTCAAGGTCAAAATTGTCATTCAATTGGAACCTCTATTAGGTTGATCAAAATTGCCATTTCACTTGAAACCTCTTATTTGTGTATTTACTTGCACGTCTGTCTTGACCCCTATTACATCATTTTTATCAGTCACCACCAGCAAGATAGTTCTACTAGGCCACATTGTACACTCTATTCTTAAAGGTGGATCAGATGCTAGGTCCATTCCCATCGATGGGCTTGTGCTAGGCTAGTACCCACAATGATTTGAATAGTTTGTGGATGTCTTCCTCCACCACGGAGATGACTGTGGTCCTGAGACAGTAGCATTGTCAATAGCTTATTGGATTAATAGTCATCTAATAGGTGCATTGGCCGAGAGATGGAATCCATACACGTCAACCTTTTGATTTTCTTTCGAAGAGATGACACCATTGATGGAAGAGTTCACCTACATCTTGGGGATGCCAGAGCCAGTAGAGTGTCATAGGGATCTAGTTGATTATTAGTTCGTCACCAACTTCCATGCCATCAACTGCAAGGATTTGTTGTACAGATTCATAGACAAAAGAAGGAAGATCATTTTTTCCTTAGACTGGTGGAATTTCATGCACATTTTGGAGGCTCAACAAAGGAGGTGAACGCTAGATGACCACAAGTTGTATTGTGGTGATGATGATTTGTTCAACAGGACTCAGAGTCTTCTCCACCAGACATGGCACTATGAATTTACGTGTTCTCCAACTATTCATGATGTGTAGAAACATCAAGACTCAACACCTTTCGCTTGCCATATCCAGTCTTACATTTCTTTACAAGGGTGCCACATAGTTCGTCATGGTAGATTTCGACATGATCGATGGGTGCCTGTAGTTGCTATAGGAGTGTTTCTACAGAAAGATTGAAACTTATAGGCAGATCATAGATGAGCTGCTTGAGGAGTAACATCTAAAATTTTTTTTCTACAAGGAGCAGCTAGCCCATTACACCTAGCACAACATGAGGGTAGACATTCTTTTATGGAGGCTGATAGAATTTTAAGAACATCATTCTCAAAAACTAGACTGCATTACCCTCATCACACATCATTTAGAACTTAGGCCACATGCATTTACATGGCCAATGATGAGCCAGGAATCAATCCCTATTATCTTGTTTAATAAATCCCTTTAAATCTGAGGCCACTTAGATATTCAAAATCTGCACTTATGAAAACTATAACACTTTTGCATTAATCATGCATCATAAAGGATTAAGCTAATATTTACATGACCTATGATGATCTAGGATGAATAAAGCTCACTCTCTTATTTAAGTTCCCCAAAGTTTGAGGTCAAACTAGGTTTTAAAGTAAACAATTCACAAAACTAGAGCATGTTTACTTCAAATTACACTGCATTCAGGATTACGTTTAGTTTCTTAAATAGGTAGGCAGGTAGAGTTTAGTCCTTAGTTCAGTCACCCCTAATAAAGGTGTCAGGAATGGCTCAATCTCATACCACTAGGTCTAGTCCCACAACAACTATCTTACTCTGGAAAAGGCAATCATCCTCAAGGTTGTCAAATTTTCCATGCAAATAAATACCCACATGGAAATGGCTAGGTAAAAGATACAACTAAGATCCTGATCTAAATCCTGAAAAGAACAATAGAAATGCGGCACGAATGAGAACATCCACACACAACCACAATCAAGACAACAAATAATGCTACACTAGCTGAGTTGCTATATGGGACAGATGTAGTGCTGCCACTTCATATTCACAAACCAGCCTAGAGGTTTGCTACCATAACTGAAATGCCCATGGATAAGTACCAACAACAAAGAATGTTACAACTAGATCTCTTGGATGGAAAAATGCTCCAAGCTGCAAAACAAGCCAAAGCATCCTGCTAGAGAGCCGGTCAGCATTATGCAAAATCAATCATTGAGTAGAAGTTTAAAGTGAACGAGCTTGTCCTTAGGTCAACCATTCCATCAAAAAACCACCTATGAGAAATATAAGCACCAAATTGGGATGGAACATATGTGGTGAAGGAGGTCCTTCTCAGTAATTCTTACTGTCTCATTGATGCCAAAGGTGTAGAATTACTCAATCCTATAAATGCTTTTCATCTAAAAAGGTCTTTTCACTTGATGTACTTCTATCATTCTTAATAAAAATTCTCTGATTCTTGGCCACACTTATCCTTGTGATCTTTTGATTTCACCCTTCTAGCTAGGGCATCTTTATCTTTCTCTTTCATTCTAATAAATCAGCAACAACAATGGCCACCAATTCCAATGAAAATTTTGAAAAGAATTTCATACAAAGAAAGGTATTCCTTGAAAGGTAATTACAACATTCAAATTTTTTAAATTCTCGCCTCTAAGAAAAATGAATTCTTAAACTTTAAAAATGGAAATGCCTTTTTAAACTTTTATAAGCACAAGAACACTAGAAGGCTCGCACATAGAGCAGAGATTTCATGCTTCAGTGCATTAACATCTACACAATGCAGAGATTTCACGCTTCAGTGCACCCATTGGTACGGCCCTACAAATTAGAACTCCTGCGATGCACACAAAACTCATGCTCATGCTCATGTATGCACTACTTTGGTGATTTAGCACACTAGAACTCACACTCACATGCACACAAGAACACATGAATACACCAAACTCGTGCATTCGTGTTTTGAACAATTTTTGCAATACACAGATTTAGTACACATGCACACATGAATATGTGAATACACTGAACTTTGTGTAGGAACTTGCACCCTAGGTACACGAAACTCGTGTTGTGTATGTTGAACGTGTGTCTTCATTGCACCCTTAGAGCCCATTGCATTGACCAAAACTTTCATCATAAGGCCCCCTGATGCATCGATACCATGAACTCGTGTCTCTAACGCACCCCTTGAACTTGCCTTACGATGAACCAAACTTTCGCAAGCTAAAACCCATGTCGATGTGTACATAGGAATACATGGGTACAAACCTCAATACTCATGTTCACGAGCATATGGGAACTCATGAACACAAAAACATGTACCCATGTGTATATAGGAACACATGGATACAAACCTCAAAATCCATATCCATGTACATACATGAATACATGGGTACAAACCTTGGAACCCCTATCCATATGCATATTGGAATACATGGGTACAAACCTCATAACCCATATTCATGTGCATGCAGGAACACATGAGCACATCATTTGACTGGAGTATTGCTTTGATCATCTTGAAGGGAACATGTTAGAGTGATTCTACCTATTCTTTGGATGAAGAATAATTTTTTATCATAATCTAGAGACAATCTAAAAAGAGGTCTTGACAAGATGATGACATGCGCTAAAAAGCCTCTTGATGAAATGGAGGGAATGTAGTCTAGGAAATGACATCTGTTTTGATAAGTGGATGTAAAAGCTTAATGAATCTTGTATCAGGAACAATGATTGAGATCAACCCAGGTCAATGAGATAAAGAATTGCAAAATAAGTGTTGGGTAAGCATAGTGGTTCCGCTGGAATAGTCAATCAAAGAATACTAGGTAGGTGCGCAGTTAATTTATGTCTATTTCACAATGATTGAAATCCATAAACATTCTTGCTTCGTTGGAACTTGCAAGTTGATGACTGAGAATAAGCTATACATGGAATACAAAAATGATGAAGTTCTGTAATAACCTATGGGGTGGTGAGGTATTTTCCTCAAAGGTGAAGGTCGGCCCGAAAAGGAAAAGAACAAAGAATAAATCAAAAGAAAAGTGCCAAAGCGGCCAAACTACAAGAAAAAACAAAAGAAATGCAAAAGGAAGAATGCTTATTTGGAGAGGAAAGGAACTCTTAGATAAAAAATTCCTCTACAAGAAGCACAAAGTCTCTCGTAGCAAGGATGTTGATGAAATCAATGACAGATTCCTGTATGTAAGAACCCTTGTGAAATTAAAAGCTTGCTCTTAAATTCATGACATCAAAGTGAAGTGTTTGCACCCCTCCCATGCAAGAACAGGGAGGCCGTGCGAAACAACAGAAAATATGAATTGTTTTGGTTTGAAAGATTTTGAGAAAAAATTATCAGATTGTTAGTACGAGGTCCGACTATTCTTGCCACTTTTAATAGGGGTAATCGGGCAATGTCTAACACTTCTCCAATTGTATATGTCATTTAATTGGTGATCCTCCAACATGAATGTGCAAGAATTGGATTTGATTTTGAACTTGATTATAAATATGGAATTCGATGTTAATCATCAAAAACTTCAATTTGTTTGAATATTTGACTTGAAGATATGGATTTGATTGGAAATTCTTTTGAGTTCTAGCAATTTCTGATGATTTTGGAAATTGATTTGAATCAAGACTATTGATTCCATTCCAGAAATTGGAAATTCGAAATTCGAAATTTGGCAATTGAAATTGAGCATTCTGGAAAATGAAGGTTTAATTTTATAAACCAATTTTGAGATTTCGAAATTATGAACTTCTTTTGAAGTTTGAAATGATAGGGTTGAGAAGCAAAACCCCAATTTTGGAGTCATATTTTGGAAGACTCAAATTTTGAGAAATTGGAATAGAATTCTCTTTTCAAAAATTTCAAATTTGAAAACTTCACATTTTTTAATTCAATTTGGGATTGGATTGACTGTTTGTCACTTTGAGATAAGTGACATATGCAAATGCTTGTTGCAATATAACTTGGCCACGGTAGCAACTCCAAATTCGTTTGCTTATGTCAAGGTGACTAGTGAGTTGTGCATTTGTGCAATGGGTGAATGCATGTTGCGAAAGTAAACTATATGCTTCATCCAAGTTTCACTCTCTCATCTCTCCATGCATAACTCAATGGGACATAGACATGGACAGGTTTTTTGAAGATTGGAATGTTAGATGACTCCTAGATCCATTCTTGATATCTTGGATCAAAAATGCGCTCTAGCACATAGTCTATGATTTTGGCTTGACTTTTGAAATCAAAGTCTTTGAATTCGGAATTCTGAAATCTTTGTTTCCAAAATGATTTGCAGAGTTTTAAGACCTTGGATCGACTTGAATCAAGTCATAGTAATGGTAATGACTTTTGAAAATCAGATTGATTTGGTGATCTCTTGCTTGCCAATTGAAAATTCAATTTCAACTTAATTCAGTTGAAATATCAATAGGACTTCGGTTGAAAAATGGGTTGTGCTTAAAGTCGTATTTGAAGAATTTCAAGCATTTGGCAAATTAGGAGTTGTCCCTAAGTGATTGGATATTTGGTTCAAACATTATTTTGAGTTTGAAAACATGGATTTGATAGTTCGAAATCTGGAATTTTAATTTCCAACAATTTTGGAGTTTTGAAAGAGGTAATTATATCACCCATGGAATCTTATCTTGGGTGATCGACCTCTTTGGTAAATCAGATGAATTTTGATAGCTTCATCCCTCTTGAGGGTACAGTGCCACTTTTTCTTAGTAACTTGATCCGGCAACACCCAACTAGAAGTTTCTCTTGTTCTCCACCTTCTTCCTCTGCAATACAATATGCATGATGCTGGTAGGTATGGTCATGAAGGGTTTGCATGTAATTGATGTCTAGCAATGTTAAAATGACTTGTACATGACCTAAAAAATCCTTAGATGAACTATAATGTCTCCCACCAGGCATGCCATCTATTTGCTCCCCTACCCTGAATGGGGAGTAGCGTGAAGCCGAAAATTTGAGATTTGGATATTAGAAAAATTGCAAGAGAAGGGATCCGCCTACTGGTACGATGTCTAACCATGTCTCCCCACCTTTAACATGGATAATTGGACCTAAGACTAAGCATTTCTCAAAAGTTGTACAAGTCATTGATTGATGCATTATATATGTTTGTGCATAAGGGTTTGAAATTTGATTTTGAAGTTCATTTGAACTTAATTTTGAACAACCAACGTTTTGATCATGTTTTAGATAAAATGAAATGGATTTTAAACAAGTTATTTGAAAATCTAATTGGTTTTGACAAGTTATTCAGAAAGTCAACTTGTTTTAGAAATTTGGGCAAATTCTTTTGAATTTTGGCAAAATTGAAAATTGTTCAAGATTGATTCTAGTTGGGACCATAGATTTGATCTAAAAATTTGAGAGTTAAGGAAAATTGGTTCGAAATTATATTTGTAAATTGAGGATTTGATTTGTAAATAGTTGAAAATTGGAGTTTTAGTTCGTGAACTTGAAGTTAATATGAAATCTTGGATCAAAATTTTGAACTTAGTTTAAAGTAAATTAAAAAATGAACTTGACTTAAATAGTTGATTTAGCTTGAAAAAATGGATCAATTGATCAAATTTGAAAATTGGTTGATCAAAAGATAGGAATTTTGAATTGAAATTGTACCAAATTCTCTTTTAAAGAAGATTTTCAATTTTTCAAGTAAAGCTTGTTTTTGGAAAAAAAGGGATTCCAATGTTTTATAGAAAAATTTTATGTTCCAAATGTATTTGTTGGTTAGATTGATAGGATTCTTGTATTTTCTTTTCTAAACTAAGTGAGATTCCAAATTCTTTGTTGCAATATAGCTCGGTCATGTTTTGTAACTTGAATTGTTTCACTTACTTTCTAGAGATCGTGCATGTGTGTATGAATTAGATAAGTGAATGCATGCATGAATTAAGAAAATAAACTATATGAGTGCATACATTCTTCACTCTCACTAACTCTCCATGCATCTACACTTGTTAATTTTTTATTCCATCATACATGCATTCATGAAATAAAGAACAAATTTATATTAAATTGGATATGTAGTACAATGTCTAGGCTATACTTGGTATTGGATCAAGTATAACTACTACAATGCAGTCCATAAGGTTGACATAGATAAAATTCTTAAACTTGAAAGTGAAACAGACCATGTAAAATGTATGCACTGATTTAATGGTTGCAAATTAAGAAATGTCTACTTTGGAGATCTTTCTTCAAAGTAAAATGTAATTTGATAGATTAAATCTTGAAATTGATGACACATATATACATATTTTGAATATATACATCTATTTTTCCATTAAAGTACATGTTGGAATGCAAATGGGATCTTAGAAGCAATGTTTACTCCAAATTTGGTTTTAAATCTCAAGGCTATGCAAATTAGTATAGTATGTTGAGAGAATTTGATAAAATTTCTATTGCCGGTTTTGTGAATTTTAATTACAGCTTTTGGCTGAAATTTTGTGATGCATTAATTTGAAAACCAAACCAATTGCAAAATTGAAAAATGTGAAGTCGAAATCATGAATATCAGGCATATTAGAAGCTACTCTCTACAGTGCTGATTAGGCAAGACTAGGGATTTGGTCTAATTTCATAGACATTGACAAATTAGTAGCTTCCTTTGAGCTGAAACAAGTATTTTAGGATCTCAAACTTGATGGTCCAAGATTCTTTGAAAAATCAAATTCTAGGTTTTAAAAATACATATATATAACACTACATCAGCCTGATTTCAAATTTTTAATTGGCTAAATCTTGTAGTTTTGAGCATCAAGATTCAATGTTGGAAGCAATCTCCTTTAGATTAGCTTAAGGATGTGACCCTTAACCTAATCTTGAAAGAATAATAGCCATTTTCATATGAGATGATATATATATATATATATATATATATATATATATATATATATATATATATATATATATATATATATATATATATATATATATATATATATATATATATATATATATATATATATATACATACATATATATATATATATATATATACACGTAAATGTCGCTTTTTGAATTAAAAAGATTGAGTGAAGGACCACATAACACTGAACAGTGATAGTTTATGTCTGGGATTTTCACATCAAAGGGGTTGAAATCATGGCTTCTAACCTCCTTGACCACCTCTCTCAAAAGAAACTACAGAAAATTATGAGAAATATAGATTGGAATGGAAGAAGATCAGTGGATCATCTCAACCAATTATTCATTATGAAAGGGTGGATCTCATCTACAATAATGAATCTGTCCCTAAGAAGCTTTTGAGAAGGGAAAATGCATGTATTGAAAGATTTAAATAAAAATTCTCTCTCATTTGGAGACTAACTCAACCAACCAGAAAAAGAGCAGTGGCAGTGGTGTTCTCGGAGCTGCGGCAGAGGTAGAGCCTGCTCAGGAAGAGCTTGCCGGTGGTGAGGTTTTTGTGGGTGGTGATGGGGTAGCTAGCATCCCACGATTCACCAGAAAGCTCGTTGGAGTGATGTGTGGGTTGCTGGAAGAGTGGCTCCTCTCATTGGTAGAGCTCCACCTGTGGGTGGTAGAGATGCTACCGTGGACTGATAGCTATGGCAGTGGAATTCAGGCAACGGTCACCGGTTTCAAGTTGGGCACTGCCCCCACACAAATAGTTCAGAACAAGAAACGAGACAACATTAATGCATGAATAAATGAACTTGTTAAATAAGAGAGAGAAAGTAGAGGGTTCCATGTTGACATGGGAGGACGTGATGCTGATGTGGTGCCAAGGTGGAAGGTGTGGGGGCTAACTGTGCGCTAGGCTAGAGCCTGCACAAAAAAAGGCCAGCTTAAGTAGCTAGCACCGCATGGACTGGCTGGGGAAGTGCCTTGAGCAAGTGACTGGGAGAGGAGCACGGCCCTTGGTTTGGTTGGGCCAGTAATCTGCTTTGGGTCGAACCTCTGGTGGCATGTTGCCATAGTGTCTGGTCAATGGTGGCCAGCTCAGTCTGAGTCATCCTAGAAGCTGGGCTGATTGCCTAGGGCAGCAAATCAGCCCTCTAAGTGATCAAATGTGGTAAAAAAAAAGGATGAATTTGGATCAGCTGGCATACCCATGCCATGTGGCAATCTCTGGTGTCTGCTAGTTGCATCCTTAGGCACTGGCTGGTCCTACATGGCATTGGGCAGGTCAGGCCCTAGCTATTCATTGGCCAGGTTGCCTTTAAGCGCCCCAACTTCCCTCCCTAGTTGGCAAAGGGCCCCAAGGTGGAGGGCATTAATGGTTCCACACAGAATTTGGGGGTGATGTCAAGTCCACTATGGAGGAGCCAGGAGGTCGACCTCTTGAGCGGCCTCATCTAGGCCAAGCGGCCATATAGGTGAAGGTAAGTTTTGAAATTCATGAGCATGCACAAGCACAATCAGTGAACTCTAATACGATGTTGCCAAAGATGGAGAGTTAAAACCATGGGAGAAACAAACATTTTTTTTCGATCAATGCTTAAATTGAAAGGGTTTGATGGGATTCTAAATGTAAGTGAACATGAATAAATCACTCTCAATTCTAAGTCCTAATGCACACAACACTATTAAATGGTTCTGAACAAAGTACTCTACTTAGAGATTTGCATGAATCTATACCAACTATTTGGATTGACATCTCGTATAGTGTTCAAAATCAACTGTGATATTTTTTGCATATATGTACATTTATGAATTTGGATCTTGGTTTGGGATATGGTTCTGAGATTCAAATCATGATATCCATAGGTATGGGCATGGATCTAAGATTCAGATCAAGATCTAAATCCATAGAAAGTTTCTACAAAATGGATCTTAAGAGATTTGGATTAGAATTCTAGATAAGAGATCTGCTTGACAATAGTTCGTAGATCTAAAATTGTTGATGTAAACATTTTAATTGATGCTTCAAATACCATAACGTCAAGTATATCTAGCATATAGACTAAGTGCAAAATGACATTATTGCAGATGAAATTGTTGTTTTACCCTTGGGCATGGGTAAGAGATTTAAAATGAAATGACTTTTTTCCCTTGGGTGAAGATTTGGGCCATCTATTATGTGTTTGAAATGATTTCAAGTTGGAGCTTTGATGATTTAATAATGACAAACTTGACGACGTTAATTATATATGACATATAGTCCTAGGTTCATGTAGAAAATATGGATTAGAAAAAAATTGATTGGTTTACTCCTTGTGTAGATTTTGAACTCAAATAAGCATAAATCATGGATTTGACTTTGCTTAAAGCTCTAGGAATCAAAGAAAGCCATAAACTAACGTGTATGAGACATATGTCCTATGTTTGTGTAGAAGAATATGGCTTAAAAGAAAATGACTGTTGGGTCCCTATGTGTAATTCTGAAGCTCCGGGTGAGTTTGGGAAGTCTGATTAGACCGCCTATATGCCTATTTCTAGATTGGCTTTAGTTAAAATATTACTAAAAAACCCTCCAACATTGTTATAAAAATCAAATTTTCTAAAATTTACAAGCTGTTAATGTCATATATATAAAGAGAAACATAGAAGATATTCAAAAATTAGGTTATGATCGTCATCTTCACTAGTTGAGTTGCGGGCCTTAGATCAGCCACTTACTGGTAAGGATATGTTGAAAGATCAGAAAGTTTTGCTCTGAGTTAACTGAATTAAGCTCAATAGTTGTTTACAAAGTGTAGCAAGTATTATGAATGAGTTCCAGGACCTTCAATACTGAATTGAACTCAAATTGGGTATCAATAAACTCAAACCCAAAAACTAAGAAAAGATAGATTCATGATAAATACGATTTTGGCTCAATTATAGCTCACTCTATTAGGTTGAGGTCAAATTCAGCTTAAATCCAACAAAAAAAAGGGGAGAGAGAGAGAGAGAGAGAATGAGCTTTAGGACCTTCCAAACTAAAATGAACTCAGATGGCTTCATAAATGAACTCAAACCAAACTAAAAGATATAGATTTATACATGATAAACATGATCCTAGCTCAGTTTCAGCTCACTCCACTAGGTTGAGCTCAAACGCCTTAAAAACAAAAAAGAGAGTGAAGTTCGGACATTTGGAACAAAATTGAACTCAAACCAAGATGAATAAACTCAAACCAAACTTGGGGAGGGTAGATTTATAAATGATAAATATGATTCTAGTTTGGTTTGAGCTAACTCAACTCAGTTGCACTATAACTTAATTCGAACAATGCTGCGTAGGGGAGAGAGTGGCCTAGTGGAAATCTGTGAATAACTTTGAAACTAAAATGAGAGCTTGGTAACTCAAAGTAAGTAAAATAATAATTTTTTTCCACTAAAGCAAACCTATCCTGAATTTGGTTAGACTTAATGATATATAGTCGAGCTAAAAATTGTAGTTCTCGGTTCTGGTGAGCTGACTTATAGGGAAAGCTGACTTAAACTGGTAAAAATGGTTGGTGAGATGACTTTAACTACTCTTTGAGACTTGTAGAGCTAAGAATTACCCGATTTATGTTGGTTTTAAATCATTACTAAGATTTCTAAGATTTTCTTACATTAGGGATAAAATGGTCATTTGACATGGATGCGACAACTTAGGTGATCCTAGTCTAGGTATTAGATGTCTAAATAGGGTAAGTTTGACCCTGGTTTTCTATGGTTGGCTCCTACGTTTGAAATCATTTTTTAAAAGCTCAGTTCAAAACCTCCATGTATGAGGTAAAATGGTCATTTGGTCATGGTGGAAATTTTTGAGAGTTAAAAAGACTTCCTGAGGTGCTTTTGAGGTCCATTTTGTGGGCGTGCCAAATTTCATTAAAAGGTTACTCAATTTGCCTTTGGAAAATCACATTTTCTAAAATTGACTAAATTGTATTTGAACATGTAAATGGAAATGGTACGAGTATAATGGGAAACAGAGACTTTGCGCTTATGTAGGAGCACTAAGCACACTGGTACTCTCATTAAGTGACATTTTAATCAATCTGTGCGCTCAAATTAAAAATTGGTATTCCATATCTCTCAAAAATTAGTTCAAAAGTTACTATGAAAATGTCTAGATATGAACACTCCATGAGCGACTGAAAATCTACAATGTGTGCTTAATCTAAAACAGAATTACTGAATTGAAAGCAATAATCTGTTCGTAACTCAATTTGGGCTAACTCACTCGGAAAATGATGATCATACATGAGGAAATGGAAAAAACAAGGTGTCATTTCCTAAAATGATTGTCCTAACACTAGAATTGAGACTTCAAAAATGGAAATGGAGCTGGAGATAATATGCTTATGCTGAGGAGATCTTATCGTGGGTCTAGTCAAGTCTGCATGTGTTTTCATGACAATAAATGATTGAAAAATGTGGGAAATTAGCTATTTCTAGATCATTTCTGACCAAATGTAAGCTAATAAACTTGTTTGGGTGTTTCCATTGACTTATACAAATGGAAATAACCCCAATTGCTTAGTAATACAATTCTCAGGACTTCCATAGTTATTTGCAAAGCCAGAGAAAATGGATAAAATAAGTTGATCGGGAGCAAAATGTTCATTTTCTATGTGATGATGAATTGAGTTCATGGCCCTTATATTTGAAATTCTTTTGGAATAATCAGTTAAATATCCCATTTAAGAACGGTAAAATAGTCATTTTTAACCAACTCTTAGCACAGTTTGGTTCATGCTATAGAAAGGCTATAAACTAGGACAATTGGTATAACTAAAGGCCTAATTAGACAACATCCAGTGAACCTGTAGTCGGTTCATTTGGGGTGATTCAACAGATGAGAGGCATGATCATGCAGTGAGGTGGTTCTCCCTGTGCTTACCTTTAGAGGAGGATGGGGCTGGTTTGAAAGATTTGAGTAGTCTTAATAATGCTTGGATGATCTAGTTGACACTCAAGGCCAAGTTAATGGACTCCTTATGGTGCTACTTGTGTTGACAGAAGTATTTGTGCAACCATAGCCTTTGGTTGCAGAATCGCAGAACTTATTCCACCTGGAGCTGGAAGGGTCTCATGTGGGAATGGGAGGAAATTTCTCATCTTGTCTCTTAGAAAGTGATTAATGTCTGATCAAAACAGTGCGGTTGGGGTCTGCTGTGCTACTTTTTTCAATGTTTGGAACCTCCAACATCTGTGAACTATAACCAGAAGCTGGTGGGGGTGATTCACTCATAGAATTGTTGGGATGTGGAAGGTTTTTCGGTCTTTGAATTCCTTTAGCTATGAGGAGTGTTCCTTTGGTAACTAATAGAGACACTTTGTTATGGCCTGATTCGGTTGTGAGTAGTCTGAAACTCTGAATTGAGTGTATATATATGAGCGCATTAAAGTGAAGATTTTGAGGCATGTGAGGGGAGCCATAGTATATAGAAACGACTCAATGGAGTGACAAAGTGGACATCATATATTGCTCTGAAAGGCAGGACTCTCACCCAAGATTGCATAGAAAATTTTGGAGTCCCCCTTGCCAATCAGTGTCCTCTTTGTGAGAAGGAAGAGGAATTGATAGCCCATGTGTTCATTCATTGGTCTTTGGCGAGATCCATCAGGAAAGTCATCGGTTGCAGGTTTAATGTAATGGTGAAATTTGAACAATCTACGATAGTCCTTATGAGTCCTGGTGCTGGGGCATTAAATTTAGCTAGAAGGGGATGGTGTTTATGCTTTCCAAAGGTTATCTGGGAGCTCTGGCTATGAAGGAATAAAAGAGTCTATGATGGGGATGTAGCACAGAAATATGTTCAATGCAAACCTTTGTGGGAAGATTGTTAAAGAATTGATGATAAATGCGTGTTGGGGGGTGGCGAGTAAGTAGGAGATTTTGGCTTGGTTGGATTCTGGCATTCATCATGATCCTTAGCTATCATTTGTTGGTTTCAGTCTGATCATACACTCTGCCTGCAGATGGATTGGAGACTCTCATAAGGTAGGATACTGGGTGAAAAAGGGTGGATGCGGGGTTTTTTATTCTGGAGTTTGGTATGTCCCAGTCAGACTATGTTAGGGTGCCAAGGAGATCTTAGTTGGAATTTTTTGTAGCCTACCATGATTTAATGGGGTGGTTGGCATTTCAGCAGCTCCCATTGACTGGAGGAACGCATGGTTTCACTGCATGAAAGATGTTGATTAAGTGCCTCACGGATCTGGGGATCATGTTCTTTCAAGGAAGATTTTTGTTCTGGTGCATTGCAATCCTGCATTTCAGGTAGTGAAAGTCTCGCATCGCTGCATTGATTTGCATTCTTCTGTTGAATGGATGACTCCTTAAAGGTGTCCGTGTTGGTTATTTTTTCTGTACATTCTTTTAATTTTGTTGAACAAATTGAGAGACTGCTCCTCCCAGCCATTTATTAAGCAAAGCAATTTTGAGCTCATATTTGAATCTAGGTTCCATTTGATAGCTTCAGATCTAAGGATCCGGAGTTGATTTTTAATACTTGGATCATAGAGCCAAGGATTTCAAAAACATGGTTTCTAGTATGGGTGAACATGAGCTGAGTCGAGCCCAAGCTTGGTCAGCTCGAACTCCGCTCGCCTTCTATATTGCACAACTCGAGCTCGAATCAAGTTATATAATGTCAACTCGAGCTCGGCTCAATCAAGAGTGTCAGAGCTCGAGCGCATTTAACTAGTATATAAGCGTGTCTTTTATATGCTATGGCAAAATATGGCAGCGAGCATTTTGCTGCTATGGAAGAGATGAAGCAGAGTATATGCAGAAAAAGAAAAATCATATGAGATACTTGGATTTTAAGTTTTGGGTTTTCAAGTAATTCTCGCTCATGCTCAGCGCTGAATGAAGGTTTCAGATCGCTTGCCGGAATGAGGGTTTCATGAACCTGAAACCCCTCGCTCCAGTGCCACCCTTTGCTGAGCGAGGGTTTCTGTTTAATCTGAAACCCGTTGCTGTGTGAGGTTTTCAGATTGATTTGAAACCCTTTGCTTTGCTGAGCGAGGGTTCATACCTCACTCGCTGCGAATGAGGGTGTTTTGAAACCCTCGCTTGTTGGAGCAAGGTTTTGAAGAAAGAAACCCTTGCTCCAGTGAATGAGGGTTTTAGATTCCAAAGCTCCAGCGAACGAGGGTTTCATCGCTCACTCGCTGCGAGCGAAGGTGTTCTGAAACCACGTTTGTTGAAGCAATGGTTTTGAAGACACCCTCACTCCAATGAGCGACCCTCGACTTAGAGTTAGAGAGAGGGAGAAAGAGAGAGAGGCGTACCTTGACAGGCTTTGCAGCAGCAAATAAGAAGGGCAACGGTGGTATTGGGCATTTGGATGAGACGCTTTTCATTTGGATGAAGTATTGAAGAAGAAAGAGAGCAGAGAGAACGCACGGGATGGCATGAAAAGTGAAATGGAAAAAACAAAATAACTACTACTTTTGCTCGAGGCGAGTCGAGCTTAACACATTCGAGTTCAATGAATTCGAACTCGCTTGACTAAAAAAAGAGTTGAAAAATGAGCTCGAGTTTGGCTCGTTTATTGAAATAGTTGGCTCGAACTCGGTTTTGAGTTGAGGTTTAACGAGCTGTGCTCAGCTTGTTGTTCACCCTCTAGAAACCGTGTTTGGTAATGCAAAGCTTGCATCCTCACCCTCTCTCTCTCTCTCAGCCCTGTCCATGGCAGTGTCTTTTTTCTTTTTCCCGGATCTCCTCGTCATCATAAGCAAAGGGCATCTTCTATGGCTGAGCTCTCCCTTTTCAGTGGTGGTGGCTGTTTTGTTTTTTTTTGCTGATCTCCTCTTCATCATCACAGACGAAGGGCATCTTTTGTGGGTGAGTTCTCTCTTTTCAAGTGACTGCAGATATACTCGGAGATGGACACGCAAGTCATCTCCCTCCCTCTCCCCCTGTCCCTCCCTCCCTCCCTCTATCCCTCTCCCTCTCCCTTTCCCTCCCTCCCTCCTTCTCTATCTCTCTCTCTCTGTTTGAAATCATCAACAGTGGCGATGGTTTTTATTTCTCTTTCTTGAAATCCTCAGGCTCATCAAAAGTGTTGAAGTTCCCTGCACTTAGGAGTGTCAAGGGTAGTGTCTAAGGAGAGCTTGGAGCTATCATCTCCATCGACTGAGCTTCAACATCTCTCTCTTTCTCTCGCTCAAAAAGCATTTCTGAAACCATTGCATTGCCAACAGTTTATTTTCGTAGTGTGCTTTGGTGGAGAGAAAGGGCCATGGACAGCCGATAGTTTCAATTGCTTTTTGAAATATTTTGAGAATCATATCTTCTAGTTGGTTTTAGGTGGGAAGAAAGGGCCATGGCAGGAGATAGGTCGATAATGTGAGATCCACACAAGTGATCAGATGGGGGTGGCTTGATTTCTAATCCATGGCTTTCACTCCACACAGATTTGAAATTTGTGGATTAGAGATCCACGGTTTGTTTCAACGTGGATCTTCTGAGTAGATCCAACCTTGGCTCTGAGATCCAAAGTAATCAAACACGGCCTAAGGTTTCTCTTGTGGATCTAATTTGAACTAAATTCCTTCTATTTTGAACAAAGTTTTGACTATGAAAATGTGACGCAATTCATGATTCACGGTAATTGGCTTCCGCACCTTTTTATAATAATAACACAAACTTATTTTTGGATTCTTTGTTGGGGTCTACTTTTTGCTTACGATTTCAAACTAATACAATCTTATTGCAATTTATCTAAGGACAGTGTTTTTTAATTTAAACGGCAAAATGAAGGCATGAAGTAAAATTCCTATTTTAAAAAGGGAAATGTTAGCTGAAGTCATAAAAAGTAATTTTGTGATAAGAGGATCGTATTAAAACAAAGAAATCAGCTTGGCTCCCCATATTAGTGGATGTTGGACTGAAATCCGTATTTGATAGTTTTTACGAAAAGCATGTTATTTAAAAAAATATGATCTGGTCCACTTTTAAAATTATAGACAAGGTAGGCTTGGAAATGAATTTTTTTTGGAATTTATTTAAAGCACCAAAAACGTTTTTTCTTTGAAAATGTTTTGCCTTAGTTTTTTGTCAAATGCAATAAATGAACGTGTTTGACACATAATTACCGACAAACATTTGATCCAGAGAATATCTTTTAATAAATAGGAAATGACAAAATTATTTAGGAGAAATTAAATGGTGTTTTCCAAATTCTCCTGTCTTTCTACAGAATCTGATGGTGCTGGCATACTTAACACATTTTTTTTCACTTTGAATCAATTCATTTTTTATAAAGAAAATTACGAATCATTTTAATTCCATATTTTTAATTTTCCTTTTTTTGATGATCCGCTAAGTTATTATATCGTTGATTTTCTTTGTTCTACATTGAAACGATTAAAATTTAAAACTATGTAAAATACATTTTGTAAATTGTATATTTCTATCAGTTGACATGATAAATTTAGGTCAAGGAACGTGGGTCAGTGTTATTAATTATTAATATTGTTCGCCATCGGTGGATGTGGGTTGAATCAGCCAACTTGCCAATATGATGCAAGGCTAATAATTATCATTTTTCTTCTTTTTGTCATATTTAAAATCAATGAAATTAGTTTGAATTATTCTTTAATTCAAGAATTTTAAAAATAAGGTGACAGACTGATACGTCCCATGTATTCAAAGGAACAACATCCATGGAAAACAATTGGATATTTCAACACATGAAGCATAGGTATGGTTACCTGTATCTTCCTCTAGCTACTCATTTTTATATGGATTTGGTATTTACTGATGAAGTCAAAGTAACAATGAACCCAATAAATGTGAGCATTATATTTGGCCTAGGGGAAGAATAACAGTTATAAAAAATCCTGCTCTGGCCAATACTGACAAAAGCACTAAGCTAAACTTTACCCAATGTCCCTATACAGATGTCACTGATAATTTCCATATTGCACTTTCCATCCTTCAAAGGCTACAGCAAAAGAAGAATGAAGAACCAATTCTTACCTCAATAATTTGGTAAGGAAGAAAATCCAAACACATTAATCCATCAAGACTTCCGGATTGCAATGGTAGCAGGTTCTGACTTCGAGGCTTGTAACTTTTCTATCTCTACATAAGCCTCTACACACCAGTCCCAGCACTTTTCTAGTGAGAAGCACTGCATAAGACTTCAGTTGATCTGTCCTCAACTGTAGCCTGTCATATTACAATTCACAATATATAGATTTCGGACAACCACCAACAGTAATCAAAATAAATGTTTACATAAATAGGGTTCTGGCAGTCAAATATGGACATGAACTTGAGAAAGAAGGAAAATCTTGATAAAAAGGTAGATTTAATCATACCAAATACCATTCAGATTCAAGCTTCCATTGGTCTAGCCAAGCAGGTCCACATCATATACTTTCGAGGTATAAGCCAATTTGTGTTGGACAGTATATCAAAGAACATGCACGACTCTTATATCCTACAGAGTTGCATCATGGACTTCTTTCAGCTAATTATAAAGGTGACAAGGACATTGAAGAGCCGAACTTAAGAACCTAAAATGGAATCCTTATGCACCATAGCTTTTGATCATAAGCATTTTGCTGCATGAATGTCTTTTCAATATTAAAGTATATATCATCTAGGCGCCATACAGATGTTGAATTATTGTCATTCACTATATACATTGCACAAGATATTATATACTTTTATGATTCGAAGAATCTGGCTTAATGCCAGTTGTATAAAAAAGTGTTACAAATGCATCTTCTCAAAGCCACCATAAGAAGGTGAATTATGATTGCTTTATAAACATGCTCCCACAACATAACCTGTCGGAATAAGCGTTATATTTTAGCAATGTTTTATTTGAGCTATTTGACAATTTCTAGCATGTCATGTTGTCACCAAACCACAATTCAAATTTTCATTACCTTTTCTAGATCTTGTCTTATCTAAATGAAGTGCTGCATGCTGCTGTTTTGCGCAATATTCTTTCAAATAGTCCATTATGTCCTTTTTTTAATGGTCTTCTACCAGTGACAAATTTATCTGATTATCATCCAACCGCCAGAGATCATCCTTAATGTTAAAGCATAAATAATTTGATAAAACAATTAAAATATTATAATTTTTTAAGGAAATTCCAAAGAATTCATAATGTGTAGTTTGTTGACAAGATATGAAGCCATGTGGCTATTTTCTACTGAACTTGATTGAAAGGCTCCTGAAGTATCGCAACCATTTTCCTCAGATTTGCATGCTTCGTTCATGTCAAGGACTTTTGGACTCTTTGTGCTAGAATTTGATCCTTCCTTTGAAGGACATTTCAGTTCATTGCATTTCCTGTTTTCCACTTCTGAAGAAAGGCCAGTTGCAACTGAGTCAACTGAATGCTCAACCAAGAAGTCCAACTTCAGGCTCCAACTTACCTATAATCTCTGATTGTGTGGCGGCAAGAGTTCCAAGCCTGTTTCCCCTGATTTGGTGAAACTACTGCAACTTGTTTCTTGCTTCAAACAAGATGAGTTCTCAGGTGTTGTCATGGATAAACCATCAATGGACAACTTTCCAGTTGCCCAGTCGTACAGAGCGGTCAGATTTCCTTCTAAAGCTTTTACAAGGGTATGCAATTCATTCAAATCATAATGGAAGAGGAAATATCTTTTTCTTGAACCATATTAGCAGAGTAGCTTTGCATGCTCTAAGCATGAGAAGCGGTTCTGTGAACATTCACAACCAATCGCTGGAAGATGTGAATCACAAAAACATAAAAAGCATTCTTGATCTTCAGTCAAATCAATGTTTGCATGCATTCTTCTGGCTCCAAAGCTTTAGGAAGTTTCTCTCTCCTTTTCATTTGCTCCATTTGTACCCGTGCCTAAAGAGTCATAACAAAAAATGTTACAACTTACAATGATGAATGAGTAACTTCAAGTAGCTAAAATATGTAATGCATAAACATATGATTACTTTTTTTGTAAGAATTTCATCCTTCCTGCATGCACATTCCCATCCCAGACTTACTTTGTTGCATTCCTTGAGTAGCAGCTGCCTCCAAGGAGCCCTAACTGCTCCGTTAGCGGCACCGAGTAGCAATTTATCATGTGATATCGATGTTTTATGACACTGTTCATGGCAAAGTTCCACTGCGCTTTGGCCATGTGGCAACCAATAATTGGAGCAACATTGACTGCCTTAGTACAGTTGAAACCACAGTTAAATCCTGAATGGTATGCCCTAGGGAAAGTAAGAACAAACTCACAAGCATGTGAACAGTACGATAAACGGAGACCCCTTCAGATTTTGAAACTGATGGCGACAGTTGTGTGAACTGTAGCTAAATGAGTTGTTAAAGATTAATGTTCAACCAAAAGCAAAAATAATAACTTGAAAGCAGATTGAACCACTACAAAATGATCGATACCACTTTGATTGTGAAGTATGTGCATTATCATAACCAAAAAATGATAATCAACAGAACCAACTTCAGTTGGATTTATCCAAATGTAGACCAAATAAAAAAAAAGTCACAAAATTCTATGGAAAAATTATAAAGCAGAGCTAATTCTAAGCTTTACTTTGGCATTAAAAAATGAAAAAGAAAACAAATTATCTTCTGTTCAACTTTCTTGTGCACAAAAAATAAATAAAATCATGTAGTGGGAAGAAAATGACAATAAGTTCAAACTTTAGCAAGCCAACCAACTTATTTGTCTAAAAGCAAAAGGGCCATAAAAATATTTCAATGTCCATCTTGCTACTAATTGTAATAATCATGTCATTGACATATATAAAAGAAGAATGACTATACCTAAAAAGTTATCTTAGCAAAATAGAGTTGTAGCAGATAACAAAGTTTAAAATTTATCTTAGCAAAATATAGTTGTATCAGAAGAACAAGATTTTAAAATTTAGAGATGTGACAAATAACTTAAATTTATTAAAGCAAAACATAGAAGTTCACATTACACTATAAAATTTCCTCTGGTGAAGAATCTTACCATAGAAAGTTTTGCCGAAGAGGGAGATTCATATAAACTTCTACATTTAATTCTTATTAAAAAGCAATTATGACGTCAATTTGGTATATGTCCCAACCTTTAATAGAAATTTACAAGAACCCTAATTAATGTCATCTTAGCTGATGGAGAGAAGGCTTCTGAATAGTCTATGACTCATCATATTATTGATTATAACCCAGGCAAGTTCATAGTTTATATAGCACTCCACATGTTTGGGTTTTGGAAGGACTTAAGAATAGTTTCACAACAAAGTTTTTGCCAATACTTTAGAAGTTTATATACTGTGGGTCATTATCAACCAATTAGTAGTGTATATTTCCCCTACATCTGAGCTTATACAACTAAGCAGGAAAAAAAAGGTATACCACTTAGATTAGAAATATCTGAGTTTCTACAATGAGGTTTTCACTTTTCATCAAATCTAACCAGTTTCAGTTTTCAACTCTTAAAGATACACATAAAAGTTTCACTGTAACTAATCTACAACAGTGTCCCACTAAACAGAACGTGATAAAAATATCTACAAATTAAATTGAATAAATAACATTTTCCACACAATTTCTCCCAGTACATAAAGTGGGGCCTAATCAAAGAAATAGGAAAAAGGCATTTGCCATCTAGGTGTATAATCCTGCACACACCATTTAAGTGTTTAATCTGCACACACACATATCGATCGATCAGCTGTCTCAAGAAAAGAACAGATCTCCATAAAGTATCAGTGTCAGTTTCATAATAGATATCATATGGGATACATCGTAGCAACTAAGAATGAAGAATTAGAAACAACAATGCTGAATAGGCTTTTTAATACTTGTAAATACTAGAAGAGTAAACAAATGATTCTAAACTAAACAATTTGAGTGAATAAATATCAAGTTCAAAAAAATTATTTGTCAAATCATTCATATTCATCTGATTGAGTTCCTTTTTCCTCAGGCAGTTCCATTTCTCTGGAAAATTTAGAATTCTTTCATAATTTCAGTGCAACAATCACTACAACTGCTGTCATAACTCAAAACATCATTGAGAAAGAATTTTCAACTTCCTTGGTCAAATCTACTATCACTACAGACATGAAGCATGAAAATAAAAAACTTCTCAAAGAAAGGTGCCAGTTCATTCTCAAATGGGATGTATGCTAAACAAGCTTAGGAAAAATAGCAACTACTACATGCTTGGCAACTAATCTGTACTAACAGCAAAAAAAAAAGCCAGTGATTATTTGTTTGCAGAATGCAATGCAGAGATCTATGTTAAACTTTCAACCGGTACCTAAATGAAATAGGCATGTGAAAGCTATGCATGAAAATGGTTAGATAAAATAGCTCTGCTAATGTACTTTTTTCTTAAAAGAACACTCATTTAAAAAGTTCAAACCCATCAACCATGACAAGAAAATCTAGTTCATGAAACACATTCTTCAAAAGCTTCTGAGGAAATTCAGAAATCACAAGTCTTTCTCTTTATATGCAGATATACATATATATATATTTACATTCTGTCACACCTATATCTGAGGTTGCACTTTTTCTGCTATGCATTTTCCTGCTATACCTGCCTAGGCATACATGACAATGACAAATGGTACTCAAAATGTCAATCAATAAAACACTAAAATAAAACATTCACATTCACTTATTATTAAGAAACTTCATTTAAAGAGAAATATATATCTCAATTCAAAATTAGCTTGTCTTGTTAAACTAGTTAGAAGCTAGCATCAACATAAATCCAAATATAATACATAAATGAACTTACCTGAGGCCAATCTCCAATTGAAATGTTAATAAAAAACAAAAATAAATTGAGAAGGAGAAAGTGAAGCATGGCACTGGGAAGTACTTGATCTGCAGAAAATCAATTAATTTTAGGACGAAAGTGACTATAATAGACAATAAAAGAAAAAACTTCAGATCGTAAAAAGGACTCATCATTCATCTTTCAAAAGGGAGGAGCAAACACAAAACTCCCCTTTCCCCTTTGTCTCCTTCACATGTAAATTTCCGCATACATATTTCCTTATCCAACTTATCTCTAGAAGAATCCAATCCCAGTGGACCCAGTCACACAATTGCTTATATTATCGTAGAATTTGGGGAAGGCTCAAACTAATAACGAATCAACAAAATGAAATGCACGGGCACTTCATAAATGCAATGAAATAGTTTAGAATTTAACACACTACCTTGTCTATATACACAAAAGTATTCTTCTTGACTGTTATATATGTTGGCATATTTAATATCGGCTTACATATATAAGAGAGAGAGATTAAGTCAGGGCTTATACATGAGAGAGAGAGAGAGGGAGAGAAGGGAGGGAGCGAAGGGCTTGAATATCCCTTGTGCATGTCCTTCATCATTTTCTGTACAGCCAATCGAGTTTCTCTTAGTCCAACATGAATCCATTTGGTTGTTATGAAATTTATGTTTTTTCTTGTGAAGAACACATTCTAAATTGATTTTTCTTGATGTTTTGATCTACTTCGAGATGTGTGAAAGTTTGATTTAAAATTGAAATTTCTTCTTGCCTTCTTAGTTGTAGTTTAGTATAGTGCGGACGTGGTTTAGAGTAGTGCTCATGGTTCAGAATGCCATGCTTGTTTGAGTCCTAGTTAAAGTAGTTGTAGTTTGATTGTTTAGAGTAGTGTTCTATTTATTGAGCTTGTGATTGTATTTAAATGCATGTATGTTAGTTGCACATGTCATGTCTATACCTAGGTATATAAGGATGCATGTGTACACTGGAGTTGCATAGTCATCTATATTTGCTGCTACTCCTTCTACATCGGTATCTTCACTTTGTTTTGTTTCTCACTTCAAGCCTCTTATTTATTGAAAAGGCTAGCCCCTTTCTCTTTTGAGTGCCTAGGACACTTGAATTCGCTTTTTTGTGGAGGGGACTCTACCTGTCCTCATAATTATTAATGGTGCAATAGAACAAGGAGGCAATAGGATTATCTATAAAGATTTGATCCCTGATTCTGCATGCATTGTATTTTCTCATTAAAATTGGTAGCCAATAGAAGGGGGTTGTGAAGGAAGGGATTAGGGGCATTTTTATCACTGCTTCCTATGCATCAATGTATATTGCAATTTTTGAAGTGGAAAGTTCACCTACAAGCCAACATGAGCCATTAATCAGTATTTGTGTGACCTGATGATGATATCATGCAGAAACCATGCATCCATGCATGAATGGTGGTGAAGCAAAGGTGCGTTAAGGTCTGGCAAGACTTCGATTCTGTGATGATGTTGTCACCCCTTTCATGTCTTGTTTCAAGCATGCGCGTCGAAGAGAATTTTTTATTACGATGTATTATTATTTTCTACAAGTAGTTGAACAATCAATAGGATTGACAATTCAACACCTTGTGTCAGCTTTATCAGCATCTTGGACTGTTAGCAAATCTTGGACTCCAAGCGATTTGGCAATTTTGAAGATTGAGGTGCCTGATATTTAACTGCAGTTTGAGTACTATGTTGCAGACAGAAAAGTATGGAAGGAGAGAACAAGCAGTGCATCACTCTGGTCATCCATCTGAAGTGATACATAGTCAACGAGCCTTCAAAGATGAAATATCGGTGGCTGCATTGGGCCGTGGAGTTTTATAATCCTCATTTGCAATTTCAAGTGTTTACATTTCAAATCAAGTGGAAAAAAATTTTTGACTTACTATTTTGTGCAAATCTTTGGTTTCTCTTTATGCTTGCTCATCCTTTTGATGGCCATTTATTCTTTAGTTCCTTAAATTGGTCAGCTTCCTTTTTCCTCTATTTTAGTGACTTCTTAAGCAAGTCCATGCAATATTGCCCATTATAGTGAATATTGAAAAGCGTTTGATCCCAAGGGGTCACACATCACTTTTGGAGTATAAGGTTGTAGTGCGACATCTTGGAATTCAGATGGTCTCGTCCAAGTGTTTTCCCCATTCTCTGGCAAGATGACGCCAGCTCTGGCCGGTGGAATTGTCTTCATGATTTGGACTGGCAATAGGGTTTGGGAAGATCAGGCGATCATCAAGTAGCAGAAGCGCGATGCTCATGTGCTGCAAAAGTGCCACGACATGGTCAATGTGAGTCACATTTTTGTTCTTGATGTGGCACTTGCTCAAACGATCTTTGCATGTTGCTGAATTGCCTTGTGGCCTTGGAGTTGGATGAGGATCGGCTATGCTTCTTAGGTGTGCGAGTGATTGTCTATGCACATTCTTTTGTTGTTTAGATTTGGTTAGTTGCTGTTGTGTACTGAATTATGATCTTATGTTGCTTTTCAGGATTAGTAGATTATTTGGAGAACTTTAGATAGGGATTTCCATTTGAGTTTGTATAATTAAACTTGTTTAGGTATAAAGCTCAATTTGTGATGGCACATGTACTGGGTTCATATTTTTTCGTTTTTCATTTTTTTATTGCAGATAGTTGAATTTGGCATTCTTCATATATTTCTGCTATGTATTCTTGACATACTTTTAAAAATCAAAGTTATTCCATTGCTGTTTGCTGGACCTCTCAAGTATTGGTGCAAGAGAAGCAAAGTTGATGTGCTGGTTTCCAACTTAGCCACATGGAATGATGATGCTGTTTCTAGTTCTTTAGAGAGTGTTAGCTATTGGGTTGAGGGCTTGCCATTTGTTCACTCATTGAGTGGTTACTGAAAATTTTATTTGGCAACTAGCCCCACAAGAACACCTGTGAACTTCTATGAGAGTACATTTGAAGATGTAAATTGCAAAGAGCTACCAGGTTTGTCTTTTTCTCTCATATGCAAATCAGTGGAAGAGTTAGAAAGTGGAGCCATAGGGATCACTGTCTTGTCATTTAGTAAAATATAAAACATCGTTTTATGTAAGATTTTCCTGAAATAGAAGATGTGGTTTCTTCTTTTGAGGAAAAAAATGCTATTTTTATCTATTATGATCAAGGCAGTAATTGTTGTACTATAATATTCAATAGCAATGTTATTTTGTGCTATTCTATTTTTCTAAAATCCAATTAATTCTAAAACTTCACACCTTTTTCATTACCTTATATTGTTTCCTTTATATTTATAAAGCTGTTCTAAAAAGTTTGAAAACATCATTCAGTTTATTTACCAGAATTTTTTAAAATGTAGTTTTCAATGACAACGTTTATCCTTATGTCTTTCAGAACATGCACGAACAAGGTGTTCTTGCTTTCAAACTTCTGAAAATGGGAATCAGACACTTTCTACATGCAATGAAGAACCATGGGAGGACTAGACCTGTTAAATTTAATGGGGCCCTCTAGAAAGAAGCCAACCACCATGGCCGCGCCTTACAAAGACAACTTCATGAGAAAAAATCATAGATTTGAAAGGGAGAAGGAGGGCTTAAAGCACGTGACGGAACCAAAGGAGCAGAGCAAAGCCAAAAGAAGGAAAAGGTCTAGATTTCAGTCTTCTTCGTTGCCGACGAATATTTGTACTTGCTTGTCACCCACATCTCCTCTTCCCACCCTGATTTCTGGAAGCTGCACTTAAAGTCTCTTCTTTCAATACAGTAGAAACAGGTTTGATTGTTTTTTCCCTCTTCTTCTTTAAATTGGAAAAACATGTTGCTTGTCTTAAACAAAATCAAGAGTTGCTGCTCAATGTGAATATTCTTTTGATTAAATTCAATTTTCCCCCATGGGAGATGCTTTCTTTGGTTTTTGTGGCAACTTCAGAAGCATCAAACAGTTGGATGCATCAAGCACAGACTTCTTTTTTTTCTTCCATGTCTTGTGACTTTCATGTTGACTCATCATCCTTCAACTTGAAGGTCTTGAATTACAATGGCTCATCACTAATAGAATTCATGCGGTGATGGTAAAATGAAAAAGTGGGGAAGTCGGCCTCAGCGGAGTTTGACTTTTTTTTTCTCTTCTCAATGCGGTAATCTCATACACCGTTGGTCTATCGGCCACAATAAATTAAGTAAAAAAAATACATTCTTTTATTATCTAGTTGCAACATTTCCTCCTCGTTACCAATACAAGATTATTGCAGTGAGCATTTGATAAGAATAATATTTTGCGTATTGTTGGGATACGTTTTCAAAATACATGACGTAAAAGTTAACATAACATAATGTCAACAATTAGACGTTAGACACGATTACACATTGTGTTTTGAAACAATAATGTAAAGGTTTACAAGCACACAATCTTCCTCTTATCAAACACACTACTATTCATTTTATTCTCTTAGCTATGTGTTGCCTAATGGGTCAATCTCTGTGAAAACAACAACAATGACAACCTGATTTGATATCCCAACTAAACTAAACCTGATTATTTCAGTCTCAACCAGTCTAGGTCCCATGTGTGTGTGTGTGTGTGTGTGTGTGTGCAACACAATGGTTCAAGCCGGTTGAAGATCGTGGCATAATGTCAAGTAAGTCTTTCATATATCTGGGGAAGAAAAGGAAGACAAGGCATGCTTTGTTGGAATAATATATCTGCCCACTGTCTTAATCCTCCTGAAAAATAAAATGAGGAAAAAAATAAAGAAATAAAGTAAAGAAAAAGAAAAGATCCCTAGGACTAAAGCATCGATAAGTCAAATTTTCTAACTTGGCCACAGCAAGGTTCTATTCCATACAGCTCACACAAATTCGTTTTGGCCTTTTCCCACATGATCACAGCTACAAATAAGGCCTCCAGAGGAGGAAGAACACCATTAATCTCGACGTCGCCCATGGAAGAAACCAGGCTGCTCCTCTTCTTCCTGGTCTCTGCTTCTGTCCTTGTCCATGGGGCTTCAAGTAAAGCGCCAAAGGTATGTATACTTGATATGATAGTCCATGATTAGTAGTGACAATTTATTGACCTCTTCTTAGTTGTTACTATCTGTTAATAATGAGAATTATATTGATAAAGTTCTTGTGATAAAAGACCATTGAATTAGATTTCATAGAATTGTTGGGTGTAATTGAGCATTTCCAAAACCAAATGAATTTTGAGTCCTGTTTTTCCATGAATTTAAGAGTTTACCGACAATTAGATTGCTTTTTTCCTACGTCCTATTTTTCTTTTCCAAAGAAATTGTAGACATTTTGGTATCCAACCTTTAGTTTATTGGGTGTATCTCCTAGCTAGGCACATGTTGTATACATGGGAAGTACGTGAGTAGCAGCAACGAAGTTGGAGGAGAAAATTATGAGGAAGCAAACCACTTGAAGTTATTGTCATCCGCTATTCCATGGGAAGAAAGTCGCTTGTAATTGTTTCATTAACTTTAGAAAGGAATCACTTAATCTATGATTTTATTGTACAGTGAGGGCAGTGCGCAGGAAGATGCTTTCTTTGGTTTTTGTGGCAACTTCAGAGGCATCAAACAGTTGGATGCATGAAGCCCAAACTTCTTTTTTTTCTTCCTTTTGATTCTTACTTCCACTTTAGGTTAAATAACTCTTTGTGAATGTCTTGTGAGGAACACATGCCTTCATGTTGACTCATCATCCTTCAACTTGAAGGTCTTGAAGTACAATGGCTCTTCACTAATAGAATTCATGCGGTGATGGTAAAATGAAAAAGTGGGAAGTCGGCCTCAAAGGAGTTCGACTTTTTTTGTCTCTTCTCAATGCAGTAATCTCATATGCCGTTGGTCTCGGATCGGCCACAATAAATTAAGTAAAAAAATACATTCTTTTATTATCTTGTTGCAACATTTCCTCCTCGTTACCAATACAAGATTATTGCAGTGAGCATTTGATGTCAACAATTAATGTAAAGGTTTTGAAATACATTTTACAAGCACAGAATGTTCCTCTTATCAAACACACTCCTATTCATTTTATTCTCTTAGCTATCTGTTGCCTAATGGGTCAATATCTGTGAAAACAACAACAGTAACAACCTGATTTGGTATCCCAACTAAACTAAACCTGATTATTTCAGTCTCAACCAGTCTAGGTCCTATTTGTGTGTGTGTGTGCAACACAATGGTTCAAGCCGGTTGAAGATCGTGGCATAATGTCAAGTAAGTCTTTCATATATCTGGGGAAGAAAAGGAAGACAAGGCATGCTTTGTTGGAATAATATATCTGCCCACTGTCTTAATCCTCCTGAAAAATAAAATGAGGAAAAAAATAAAGAAATAAAGTAAAGAAAAAGAAAAGATCCCTAGGACTAAAGCATCGATAAGTCAAATTTTCTAACTTGGCCACAGCAAGGTTCTATTCCATACATCTCACACAAATTCGTTTTGGCCTTTTCCCAGATGATCACAGCTACAAATAAGGCCTCCAGAGGAGGATGAACACCATTAATGTCGACGTCGCCCATGGAAGAAACCAGGCTGCTCCTCTTCTTCCTGGTCTCTGCTTCTGTCCTTCTGCATGGGGCTTCAGGTAAAGTGCCAAAGGTAGGTATACTTGATATGATACTCCATGATTAGTAGTTAAAATTTATTGACCTCTTCTTAGTTGTTACTATCTGTTAATAACAAGCATTATATTGATAAAGTTCTTGTGATAAAAGACCATCGAATTAGATTTCATAGAATTGTTGGGCGTAATTGAGCATTTCCAAAACCAAATGAATTTTGAGTCCAGTTTTTCCATGAATTTAAGAGTTTACCGAGAATTAGATTGCTTTTTTCCTACGTTCTATTTTTCTTTCACAAAGAAATTGTAGACATTTTGGTATCCAACCTTTAGCTTATTGGGTGTATCTCCTAGCTAGGCACATGTTGTATACATGGAAGTACATTGATTAGCAGCAACGAAGTTGAAGGAGAAAATTATGAGGAAGCAAACCACCTGAAGTTATTGTCATCCGTTATTCCATGGCAAGAAAGTTGCTTTTACTTGTTTCATTAACTTCATAAAGGAATCACTTAATCTATGATTTTATTGTACAGTGGGGCAGTGCGCGGGTGTCATTAATTCATGTGTATAAGCACTGCCTAAGAGAATTTGCTACCATGCAATCAAGAATTA
The DNA here is from genome assembly GCF_008831285.2 of Nymphaea colorata. Lineage (NCBI taxonomy): Eukaryota > Viridiplantae > Streptophyta > Magnoliopsida > Nymphaeales > Nymphaeaceae > Nymphaea > Nymphaea colorata. Next base: position 26,059,614 of record NC_045143.1, read on the forward strand.
GAAGTTGAGTTTTTCGTGTGAATTGGCTCTCGCCTCTCTCTTCCTCTCGTCGTCTTACCACCGGTGACTGGAAACCCAAGGCTCCAACCTGTCACTCTGGTCGAAGCGAAACAAGTTTGGAGACGACCTTTGAGGCCACCGAAAATCCTCTTAGAGCATCTTGATCCTATGCACAAATTCACCGACCGAATCACCACGGTGCAAGTTCTTCTTCCCCGGAAGAAGTTAGTGGCAGGAGAACTATCTTGGGAAGGCTTGACGGAAATCTACTCGTGCCTCTAGTCGACTAGTAATCAAGCAACTTACACCTCGAGCAGAGCTTAAGACAGGTTAAGATCAGCCCTAGTAAGCTTATTAATCTCTGTCAAAATCGGAGAAAGAGACGCCGGAAAGGTGGATCGCACCCTAGTCTATCGGACTGATTGTCAAGGTGAGAATCCGAAGGTTCACCGGAATCCATTGGTAGAAGGCCGGTCGGATTTCTGTGAACTCGATGGTGAATCAACCTGAAAATTCTGTCCTTGGCAGCAGCAAGTCACTCCGTATCAATTTGAGAATTGCTGTCTAGAAAGGAGATGGATTTTCCCCAATAGCCGACCCTTAATAAACCACATCGCTCGCTCGGCTTGGCGGAAACCAAGCAGTGCCTGGGCTGAAGTTGCAGGCAAAATCTGAAGCAACCAAGGGCGAATTTCACTCTCTCATTCACCCCAGGATAATCGCCCAGATCTTAGCAACATCCCCACCAAGTTTCAGGCGAATCCGACCAGCCATCGCGAAGAACTCGCTCCCGGTCGGAAATCTGTGTGCTACCACCGGAGTAACCAGTCGCTGTTACTTTTCCGATCAGTTTTCGGTCGAGCCCGATCATTTCAGCGGATTCGATCTTCTTTCTTTTTTTATTACCTGCGGGCACCAGCTTGACTTGGGGGTGGTAGGGTGAGTTAACTCCAAAAACCCGTCCTCAGTTTGGATTGCAGTCCCAGAAAACATTTTGACCTTTTGTTCTTCCGAGAATAAAGAAGTACCCGAAAAATTGTTCCGATGGAGAAAAGAACCTATGAATAGCTTTACGGGAAATTTCCAAACGAAGAGACCTATTCTATGGTCACTGCTAACAATTACAATGATGTATTTCCAAACGAAGGGACGTATTCTCCACAAATTGTTCTGGGTTCCACATTTTTTTGTCTTTTCACATGATGTATCTCTCTAGATCCAGCTGGCAAAAAAATCGAGAGACCCCGCCACGTCATTCGAATGAATGAAGAGGGATCTCCATTCATTAGGTTCGATGGTATCAACTACCGATGAAATCGACCCCCGCAGATAAATAATATAAAAACCACGGAAGATGCTTTTTGACAAATAGCGGGCTCCCGAATCGAAGTGATTTGGTTCCTTGAGGAAGATTGATAGTAAAATCCATTCTTTCTGAGAAGCCATTTATCGCTGAAATCACGGTCGATCATTTTGGGAACGCCATTTTGATTCATTGGAACTACTCGATGAATTTAGTCACTCATGCTCGTACTATGTATGATATGATCCAGGCCGATCGAAATGTATGGATCCATGGATCCGCAAAGGTACTCCTAATGGATTGAATACCATATATCCATACCACAAATGCAATTGTATGCCATTATCCATCAACAAAATGGAAAGGACGTTCTGGAAAGGTTATGGAAAGGTCAGGACTTTCTTGAAAGGCTATGATCAGGCTACACGCTCCATGGGTGGCTGGATAACGCTGTAGTCGCTGGTGTCCCTTCCCACCTATGCGTTTATTAGATATAAAATCTAAAAGTATTGAGGCATTATGTGCCTACATACCATACTCGGCTTCCACCATAGAAGCACCACTTCTGGATTCCACCCTGTATGGCACTGAAAGCTGGAAGCTCACTTGGCCCACGCTGGATTAATCGTATTCTGGGCTGAAGCAATGAACCTTTTTGGATTTGTTCAGAATGAGAAAACTATATCCGGTCTCGTTTCTACCTTTCCGGTCATTCTAGACACAATTTTGAAATACTGGATCTTTCATTATTTATACCATGTATCAGAAGCTAGTTTTCAGGAAACCGCTCGCCGCCCTTTTGTGCTGCTGGCGGCAGGGTCAGCGCACACGAGATGAGACTTTACCACTGTGGAACGGCTTTTTTCAAAAGGAAGAAGATTCCGATAAACTCAGATTTTCAGCTAGCCTACGGTCGTAGATATTGGTACTTTAAGAATACGCCTCGACAATGCATTACAGACGTATGATCATTACACTTCTTCTAGGTTCATTGATATTGAATCAATCGAACGTAGATTCGCCACGGGGGAAATCCTAGGGGCTGTGGAGAGGGCTGATTTGCGAGTGCTTTGTGGGCTTTGCTCGTCAAGTGGGGGGATGTTTTGTCTTTTCAGAAATTCCTGTCTGATAGTCTATCAGAGTGAGTCTGAATCAGTCCTATGCTTTGCTCATGAAGCAGCTCCCGATTCAGGGGGTTCGGCTATAGCCGAACGCGGGGGCTTGCTTAAGAATAAGAAAGAGGAATTAACTTTGGAAATGCCTAATAGGCGGCCGGAGTCGGAGATCAATCCTCAGGCGTATACCTTTGACTTGGTTCGCACAACCAAAAAATTATTCCAAAGGACTTTTCCATAACCTTTCCATTAATGAGAGTGAAGGTCACTGATTCAGGTCAGACAATAATCGCAGGTCAGCCATACGGCGGTGAATTCATTTCCAGGCCTTGTACACACCGCCCATCACACTGTGGGATTTTATTTGTAACAAGTAGTTTTTTTGGCTGGTTAATTTAAGCCATGGATCATACCAATCAAATTGCTTCTATTTGATTTTCATGGAAACAAAACAAGCGATCTTTATATAGATCCACCCTGATCAAGATATACTCTCTTTCGCCTAAGATAGATTGATTGAATCATCAAATCAATTCAATAATTCGGAGCAGGGCTGGGGAAAGCTTGAACCTAATTCCTACAGTGATGGATATATCTCCTTCTTCTAATGGCATATATCTCCTTCTTCTAATAGCATACAATGATAACCTTTCCTTTCCATTTTTTGTTACCGTATTAATGTCATAGTCAGCACTAATTTTTTATGGTCAGTACTAATGGCATTTAATTCTTGGTCAAGTGAGTACTAATGACATACCAGTCAAGAATTGGGGCCTCACAATCACTAGCCATTGAAGGATCAGAAAAAAATGAGTCCGGATCACCTGCAGGAATGGTTTCATTTGCCCATGGTCAGTTTGATTCCTTACTAGAGTTCGAATTAATTGGCAAGGGTATTCCCATCAAAAGGGCACTAAATCGAGTTAAGGAGAGGGTGCAGGCTGCAACCGTTACACGTCGCAGCCTCCTCTTGAGCTCCCTGTCTTAAAAGACGAGAGTTACAAATCCCTCCACCGAGTGTCTCTTCAACCATTCACCTCGACTCGCACCATCTTCAGCCATCATTGAGGAGTTATGGTACGTATTCAATTTCCTTAGCTAGGGAGACCCTTCTCAAACCTCTTAGCCTCTTCACCTCTCATAACCGACCCTTTCCACTTCATGCAAGCGTTAATATACCTCCACCTCATGCTAACTCCTCCTCCTCATCATTACTAGCCTTCACCCATCAATAGTGAACCACTGCCCTCGCATGTCTCTTGACTTAAACCCCTTAGCCTAACTGATCCTAATCATTAGTGTCATCTTCTCTCGTGTAACTCTCCACCCTCCCTCGCACAACCCTTCACCTATCTCTAAGTCATAACCGACCCTCTCAGCAATTAACCTCCCTTTCACGTCTAGACCAAGCCCACTCCACTACCAAACCATTTCCAACTGGACCTAACCCGCTTCACCTAAACCGAGCCTACCTAAACCTATACCAAGCTCACCTCCTTGTTCCGAGCTTGGCTTGTCCCCTTGGAGTCTAACTAGTTAGGTTCCCTCTCCAAAGATTGGTCGTGTGCATCTCAGTTCACCACCTCCACTTCATCGGGCAACCTCTTCTTGCAGCCTCCATTGCTGCACCCTTCCACCGAACATAGTCATAAGCACCAAGGCAACCTCGGCCAGGCAGGCCGAGCCCCTGCCTCCATCCGAGCACTCCTCCATCATGTTGCTGTCTCTCTTGGCCATCTGAGGGCTGCAGCAACCGCACTCCATCCATCAGGTGTAGCTGGCAGCCCCAGTGCTGTCCCCTTCCATTGCCAGGACGTTGTATATATACGTTAATAGATATGTGTATGTATGTATATAACACATATATGCAGACATATGGACGTAGACGTTCATACTATATATATCTGCATATTAATATTATTTTATACATATATCTATATATGCACATACATATATATATGTATTCATGTGCATATAATATACAAATATGTACTTATAATGTATGTACATACAACATATTTGCATATATATATATATATATATATATATATATTATATATATATATAATATATATATATATAATATATATATATACATCTAACATATATATGTATTTACGTAATATATACATATATATGTTAGATGTATATATATATATATTTGTATTATATGTGTGCATACATATGTACATTATGTGTGAATATATAGATATGTATTACATACATATATTATATCTATATATAAATATGTACAAAGTCTACTACCATAGATATGTTATGTATGCATTGTACATACTATATATATTATATTATACATGTGTACACACATATTACACAACACTATATGTACATATATAAATATATATAATATATATATATATATATAATATATATATATATATATATATATATATATATATATATATATATATATATATGTGCATAATATATACATTTGAACGTGTGTGCATTGACATATATGTATTTATATTATACGTATGTATAATTATTTATATACAGATATATAGCATATATGTATGTATATTATACGTATCTATAATTATTTATTCACAGATATATAGCATATATGTATTTATATGTATATATATTATACGTATGTATAATTATTTATATACAGATATATAGCATACATGTATGTATATTATATATATGTACAATGTACAAACTTTATAAATATCTATGTGTATGTGCACTATGCAAAGATTATGTTGTTTGTAGGCCTTGCGTCTTAAAGTTCATAGATCTCAAATCAAACTTTATCCCTTCTAACTTGAGATCAATGATATGCTGATATATATTACATACATGTTTTAATATCTATATATGAATATGTATGATGTATATTACCATATATATGTTATGTATGCATTGTACGTATTATATATATTATATTATACATGTGTGTACGCATATTGCAGAACACTATATGTACATAATATATACTTTTGTACGAATATATATTGGCATATATGTATATGTATTATACGTATGTATAAATATTTATATATAGATATATAGCATATATGTATATATATTATATATATGTATAATGTACAAACTTTATAAATATATATGTGTATGTGCACTATGCAAAGATTATGTTGTTTGTAGGGCTTGCATCTTAAAGTTCATAGATCTCAGATCAAATCTCAACCCTTCTAACTTGAGATCAATGCATTTAAAAGATAGTGGTGATCATAAGGTGGTGTTTGGCTGCACTTCAAACTGGAATTAGAATGAAAACTCTAGTTCTAGTTTCATTTTTAATTTGATATTCTAGAGTTTTGAGTCTAATTTTGCAAATGATGTTTTTGACAAAATCACAATTTAAAGTTTAAAATTGATGAAATAAAACCATGTTGACATGTGCTCAAAGAAAAACGAATAAATTATAAATTTAAGGAATCATAATTCCACCCCTCAGAATAGAATCACGATTGCTAAATTTTGATTCAAGAATGAAACTATAATCTAAAAACATAAAATCTTTGTTTGAGGATTCAATTCCCATTTCCTCGAAAAAAGAAAATTTTATTTACATAATTATGCAATTCCGGCCTTGTCAAACAACCCATAAACGATCGTTTTCAAATCTGCTGTTTTTCAAAACAGTAGATTTAAGCTAAATCCTTTGTTAAACCAGATACAATCGAGAGAGATCCAAAAACTGACCGCCATCTAGACACATCTCTCTAATAACATGGCCCCTCCTGATTGGAAGGGTCATTTCCCGTATCCCATCCTTGTTATGAGATAAACAACTCATAAGTTTGATCTATATCAAATGCAAACAGAGAACCTTTCTATGGTTTTACCACAGTGGACCCACTAAAAAAATATTTTGAGTCCACTGGACCACAACAGATGGAAATTACCGTGAGAGTGCAAGAAGCAAAATCCAACAATAACCCCCAAAAAAAAAATCATTCTTCCACCAGAAAAAGAAACATTATAGGCTAAGTGCACTCATGCAGAGGTATATAAGCTAATAGAATATGAATGGTATTATAATGAAGACAAAGTCAGTTTTTTTCTTTTTATTTTTGTTGTACCATTGCCCACTTGCTTGTGGTTCAGCCTACCACCTTTAGATGCCTCGTATTTTCTTTTCCTCTTCAAATCCCAATCAAGTTATCAAGAACAAATTGATAGTGGCCCCTTCTTTTTTTCTCCAGACAGTCATTAATTTTTTTAAGAAATTATTTGTTTAAAATTTTTAAGGTTGTCTCAACATTAATTATTTTTCTCGCTTTAAAATGTAAAAAAATAAAATGCCAATAATTTATAAAATATGTCATAGTGTTATCGGAGAAATTATGGCTGTGGTGAGAATATAATGTATGTGATGGGTATTATATGAGAATGTAAATCAAATTGTTGAAAGATCGGTGAGTCCTTCTGGTCTCTTATTCGTCTAATATGCAGTTCATAGCTAGAATATTTCTTCTTCGTCTAATAAATTTAAATTTGATTCCACAAAGTCAAGTAGCTAAATTGTATTTTATATCCATTTGTAATAATCTTATACAAAATTGACCATTTGCAATTCATTATGTCCCCACATATAAAGAAAGCCCTAAGCGGTGTAGCGTAGTTGGTCGGATTGACTGGCCAACGAAAGTTCACAGTATGGGTGCCATATTTGAGGACTGCAAAAGATGGATGCATGACACTTTAGTTGACATATGTACAGCTCTCCACTGATGATCGGGTTAGAGGAAAAAAAAGAAGGGACTTCAGCCTTTTCAAGGTATTCATATAAACTAAAGCAAAAAGCATAGTTGTGAAATGAATTTAATCCAAACCATTCATTAGTTAAGAAAACACGGTGACAGGAGCATCATTTTCATTACGATAAACCAAGTGTATTTGTATAAACTAAAGCAAAAGAAAAAGTCAGTTGTAATATGAATTTAATCCATAATATCCACCAGTAAAAGAGACAAAATGACGAGAACATCGTTTTTTTTTACGATAGACAAAGGATATTCATAACTAAAGCAAAAAGAAGACAATTATGAAATGAATTTAATCCAAAGCATCAAGCAGTCAAAAAGACAGTGATAAGAGAATAATTTTATTTACATAGACCAAACATTATTAATTACATATTTTCAGGTTTATTCCCCTTTCAAGAATTATTCTCATTTTCTAGGGAAACTTTCCAAGATACATATATATATTTTACTCATCCAATGACATATGGATATGCTCATGTGCTGAAATCTATAAAATTTTAAAAATAATATTGAAATCTGATCTGTGGATCAGATATTCTATAGGTATAATTAAAAAGCAAGCCGCCAACTAGGAACCTTCTATGGCACATCACAAAATATGTACACAAAGGTAACATTTTAACCAAACTTTCTAGTGTGTTCTGAAAGGTCATACATTTTTCAGGGTGAGCCAAATAGTTCAACCTCGTATCTGGGTAGGGCCAAACTGAACCAAAATAAAAAAAATACATTGCACAACTAACAATTTTTTATTTTTCTAATGTAATTTTTTTTCTAAGTTAGTTAGGGTGGGGCCATGGCCTAGGCAGGCCCCCCATCCCTCCGCCCCAGGTCTAGACGACAACTGAAGGCTTGAGCTTGATAAAAGGGAGAAAGATTCTTTAACTTCAAGGAACAAGGCAAGAAAGCCTTGGATCATCCTGCGCACTTGCTTTAGAATTGTATTTAATTTGGTAAACCCACTTATTCCCCATGGGTTTTACATTTTTTAGTGTATGCACCAAATCTCATGTTTCATTCTCTTCTTGTGCCATAATTTAAGCAGGCATGGCGTCACACCAACATTGATGCTTAACGGCTTGACTAAAAGAGGATGGTTCCAAATCTTTAGAGATGACCACAAGAAGTGCTTTATGAGGTATAGAGATATAAAGGAAATTATGACTATGTGCATACATGTGACAGAGAGAGAGAGAGAGAGATAGATAAAGAGAGAGAGAGTACTGAATTTAATTTTTTAATGTATCCATTTTATTACATGATGATACATAGCATCATAAGTAGGATTCGGTTAATGGGCACCAAGATGGTTGATAGAGTGGGAAACAGTGACACTGGTGATTTGCTTAGGCAGTCTGGATGGGCTCGGCAATGAGGGAGTAGATACGGGCCATGGACTCATGCTCCAAGACACCGATGCCATCTTCATAGTCGTACATGCACTGGGAGACCCTCGCAATGTTGAGAGCCACGTTCATGAAGGAACGAAAGAAGGTGGTCTGTTGCTGCTGCTGCAGAGCAGAGAGAAGCTCCCTGTTCAGCCTCCTCCATGCATCCCTTGGCAAGTTCCTTATGTGCTGTCGTGCTTGCTCCTCCGCTAACCTTGCCTCATTCATATAAATCTGGACCGATCTAGGCAGGTTCCCTCTCCCGAGTACAACCTTTGATCAAGTGTTCAACATATAAAGAGAAGATTATCAGCCAATCCAAACAGAAAAACAGAACAAAAACATTGTCAACTCGGAAGCTAATACTAGTTAACCAGCAGAAAATACACTAACAGCTGATTTTGACAAGTTGTTATCATCGTTGACAAGTGGATGATGTTCGACTCACACAACAGCTGCTGGATTGCTTGATCCTCAATGTTTTCGGAGAGGAAGAGGTAGGCATGGAGAAGAATAGGGCCGGTCATGGCTGCCCGGATGTTGCTTAGATATTCCTCTAGCCTTGGTGTCTGTCGGGCATGGTGCCACCTTGCTTCAACCAAGTAAGCTCTGCATACACCCATCCACCGCTCTCCTCATGTGTGAAGTGATATCATGGCCATGCCTCCTAAGAACAGCGTAGCTAATCTGGTTGGTTGTGTTGTAGACAGCCGCATAGAAGACCCTCAGTGACTGTGGCAGCTGCTCTGCCGCCTGAAGATCCCACCTGCGTATATACAATATACAGCACCCTCATTGGCTCCTAACGATGTGAAGCAGAAACTAGAGACAGAGTTGCTCCCTTTAATTTACCAACCATAATCATCCTTTACCTCTCAACAACTTGCACAAAGGGTTCGAGCTCCTCAACAGACTGATGCTCGCCGAAGATGTCCTCAACGGTGGCCATCAAGTAGGAGACCCGGGCGAGTTGCATCCTGTACTGTGAGAACTTTGGCTCATGCATCTTCCCCACCGCCATGAAGTAGCTCTCCACCAGCCTATCTCTGGCGAAGCAAATGTGATCGCCCAAGCCCAAGTGCCTCCACCACCTGCAAACACCCAAAACAAAGGACTCATGGTTGATTATTAGTGGACCCAATGATGCAAATCCAGCAACAATGTAACATACAAGATATTCATTACTGATATACATATATACATAGAATGACATTAGTTGCTACATTATTATCAACTATTGACCAAGTTATTTAGGCAAAAGTGCAAGAATGAATTGTTACCTGGATAACTCCCTGAGCTCTCTTTGGTGGATTGTCTGCACCATGTTGAAGTCCAGCCTAGTGAACTCATGCAGCACTTGGCTTCTGCGGTCCGTCCTCTTGAATGTCTCAATATACTCTCGGGCCTCGACCCTACAAACCCTTCTGTGGAGCAGAACCTGCAGACCACGCTTTACCTGTCGAGACATCCTCTTGTCCATGCAGGTTGTCCTTGCTCTAAGATGCTCTGAAGAGAAGGCCGTAGCTTCTTCCAACACAGTTTCTCCTTCACAGGCTAGCTGTGATGCTTCATAGAGGCTCAGCAACCCTCTCACATCCTCACGAAGATTCTCAGAGAACCGGCCAGACTGTTCCCTAAATCTACTAAAGCACTCTACGAAATGCAAAAAGAAACTTTAATGGTTAGTGTCAATTAACACATTTGTAATAGACAGTCTAGATTAAGAACTAATTATTGAGTCAATATTTTGGAATTAACGCATGTGTATTTATATATATATGTATACCTGCAGAAACATTATAGCCATGTTGCCTCGGAATTCAGAAGCAAAGTGAAGAAGAGTAGAGGTCCTCAAATCCTCTACTGCTCGTGCATATGGCATCTAGTGATCGCCTGACCTCACTCTCAAAGTGATAGGCTACACCTAAATGTTCGAGTGAATCGATGAGCTCCAACTGAGCCACTTGCTCAGTGGTAGATGTTATAAGTTGTTGGACTTCTCTTCTCAATTCTTCAACTCTGGTCCTTTGTGTTTCGATCTGCTTTCATTTTCATTTCTTTGAATTAGGATCACATCATAATATGAAAATAAACAAAATAATAGAAGCAAAGTGAAGAAGAGTAGAGGTCCTCAAATCCTCTACTGCTCGTGCATATGGCATCTAGTGATCGCCTGACCTCACTCTCAAAGTGATAGGCTACACCTAAATGTTCGAGTGAATCGATGAGCTCCAACTGAGCCACTTGCTCAGTGGTAGATGTTATAAGTTGTTGGACTTCTCTTCTCAATTCTTCAACTCTGGTCCTTTGTGTTTCGATCTGCTTTCATTTTCATTTCTTTGAATTAGGATCACATCATAATACGAAAATAAACAAAATAATAGTCAGATCAGAGGTACGGAAAATTACAGATGTTGCGCTAGTAATGGACTGGATGAAGTCATAGTTCCATGTACTTGGCTGGTATCTGGAAGGTCTCCTTTGAGCAGCAGACCTACCGCAGCCCTCAACCCTTGGCGCACATCTCACAAGGGTTGTGCTCCATGGCTTGAACCCAGCCTTGCTATTAGGACCAAACTTGGGGGAAATAACGAAAGGAGTAGAAAGGGAAGCAAGAAGAGCAGCCATTAGGACAATGTGTGTATTTGTTGTTGAATGCTGAATGCTTTCACTGCCCCTCAGATGACTTAGCTCAGGATTGGTTTGCTAGTTCATATAGGGCTGCATCCGAGTGTGCATTGCGTGTCTATAATGGTTAGAGAATTTTAATTAGGTTCAATCTCTTAAAATATGGTGTTTGCATAAGCTATAAATGTTTAATGCTTTTATCTTTGTATATAAATAGAAAAAATTAAACTATGACACTTGCCCAAGCCATAATTATTTAGTACTTTTATTTTATAGATAGAATGCATTCTCTCTTCAAGTTTTTGATATGCATTATAATCCGACACATATTTGGTACTGAACCGAAGTGAAGAAGAGCAGAGGTCCTCAAATCCTCTAGTGCTCATGGATATGGCATCTAGCGGTCGCCTGATCTCACTCTCAAAGTGATAGGCTACACTTAAATGTTCGAGTGTATCGACAAGCTCCAATAGAGCCACTTGCTCAGTTGTAGATGTTATAACTTGTTGGACTTCTCTTCTCAATTCTTCAACTCTGGTCCTTTGTGTTTCGATCTGCTTTCATTTTCATGTCTTTGAATTAGGATCACATCACAATACCAAAATAAACAAAATAATAGTCAGATCAGAGGTATGGAAAATTACTGATGTTGCGCTGGCAATGGACTGGATGAAGTCATAGTTCCATGTACTTGGCTGGTATCTGGAAGGCCTCCTTTGAGCAGCAGACCTACCGCAGCCCTCAGCCCTTGGCTCACATCTCACAAGGGTGGTGCTCCATGGCTTGAACCCAGCCTTGTTATTAGGATCAAGCTTGGGGGAAGTAACGAAAGGAGTGGAAAGAGAGGGAAGATGAGCAGCCATTAGAACAGTGTGTATTTGTTGTTGAGTGCTGAATGCTTTCACTGCCTCTCGGATGACTTAGCTCAGGATTGGTTTGCAAGTTTATATAGAGCTGCATCCGAGTGTGCATTGCGTGTCTATTATGGTTAGAGAATTTTAATTAGGTTCAATCTCTTAAAATATGGTGTTTGCGTAAGCTATAAATGTTTAATGCTTTTTTCTTTGTATACAAATAGAAAGTATTAAACTATGACACTTGCCCAAGCCATAATTATTTGGTACTTTTATTTTATAGAAAGAATGCATTCTTTCTTCAAGTTTTTCATATGCATTATAATCTGACACTTATTAGCTAAAGTTTGCCACTTAAAACCATTTTTATTAAAGACCATCTTTATTTTTTACAAGTATTTGAGTAATTGCACCCCTTCACCTTTAAGTGGTGCAACTTGCCGTTTCAACAATATCATGAACATGGTTTGCTAGCTTATAAAGAGCAGCATCCAAGTGCATATTGCGTGTCTATAATGGTTAGAGAATTTTAATAAAGTTCAATCTCCTAAAAATATGGTATTTGCATAAGCTATAAATGTTTGATGCTTTCTTATTTGTATATAAATAGAATGCATTAAACTATGACACTTGCCTAAGCCATAATTATTTGGTACTTTAATTGTATTTGCATATAGATAGAATGCATTCTTGCTTCACATTTTTAATATTCATTATAATCCGACACTTATTAGCTATTGTTCACAACTTAAAACAATTTTTATCAAAGTCCATGTTTATTTTTTACACGTATTTGACTAATTGCACCCCTTCACCTTTAAGTGGTGCAACTTGTCGTTTCAACAAAATTATGAACATGGTTTGCTAGCTTATAGAGACCCGCAATCGAGTGCACATTGTTTCAATGAAAATTTTAATGAGTTGGTGTTGGCAGCCGGCCCCACCAGCCGGCCCAACCAAGCCAGCATGTGTTTTGGCCATTGTTCTGAGAGAAACATGTAAGGGAAAAGAGGAAAAAGAAAAGAATGATGAAAACATGTGGCAGACCCAACTATGTCACTACTTGTCATAGAAGCTGCCAAAGGAAAAAGAAAGGAAGGAAGGACAAAGCTACCCCTTCAACCACAATTAGGGATGTCAATGGATCATAGTCAAATTGAATTTACCTTCAGCCATATCTAAATCCAAATCTGGAATCCTATTTCACAAAGTGAATTTGATTTCAATATAATTTTCATATTCATATCTAAATATGAATTTTGAACTGAATTTGACCTATTTTCAAAATGTAAGAACATTAGATATAGGATATTTGCTTAATAACAAATCTCATTCAAATCCACATCCAAATCGAACCGGATGTTTATGTATATCCGAAAATCTGATTGGAATCCGATTATTACTGCTGAATTCAATCCTATTTTTTAATAGGATATGTTTTTCTTTTTCATATCTGATTTCTTCGAAACAGATCGAATAGATTTTCTATCCAAAGCAGATATATAGGCATCCCTATGCGCCAACTATGGATGCCAGTGGTTTGGATTCAGGGAGGACTTGGGATTCAGATGTAGGCTCTACTTTTTAAAACTAAATTTGGATCCAAGAAGCATGTGATCCCAAATATAGACATAATCGGGTTGGATCTCCGTAACACAAAGTGGACTCGGGCCTGAATATGGCATAAAACATAAAGGAACACGAATTTGATTAGTAATGGCACAATGCTTTTTTACTAGCTACAGTTCAAAATCAGGTCCATAATCAGATGTGTCCAACCTTGAAAATGGTGGGGGCAATTTTTTTTTTTTAAATTTTAATTATAAAAATATACTGAATTTTTATTCTTCTTTTTTTTTCACTTTTCGTTCTCAAAGAGCAACCCTCAGTCACGGGGACCAAAGGCTTTGAAAAACAAAATTATAGAGAGAGGTGTACTGGAGGCAGGGGGGTGTGGAAGGGGCTGTATTTCTTCTTGGATTTAAAAAAAATAAAAAGAAGTTATTTTTAAATTTCAAATATTTTAGTTTATCCTGTATAAAATAAAATAAAGTAAATATATTTCTGGTTCTGTAAAATTTTAGAAACTATAGTTTGGTTCCTACAACAAAAAATCTTGGCTCCACCACTAAAGAAGGGTTTGAGATCATAAGTTGGCTGGCTAGCGTGAAATTATTCATGTCATGAGGAATCAATTTTTTGAAAGGTCATAGTAATTTTGCTTTGCTGGGCCATCCTACTTCCTTTGATGGGATATTCATATGATCCATCTATTGTACAAGTTGACTAGAAAATAAATGAATGTCATCATACTTTAAACTTGTTTAAGGGTAATTAAAATGGCTGAATAACAACGGATTTGCGCGATCATTTCTGAATATTCAAGTGATTCAAAGATGAACCTCCACGGCTGGATGGTTATTTGTTTGTTTGGTGTCAATAAAAAACATGACAAAAGATGCATTTGCAACAATCAATTGCTTGACCATGGTTTTCAATTATGGAATCCAACTTTCATGGCAGTTTTTAACAATACAAAATAACCATCCAAGCTTAGAAATAGCTGCCTAATTTCAACACACACACACACTCATATATATATATATATATATATATATATATGTAATATACATTCCCTGCTTTGTTTGATGCTTCTAGTATGTTTTCTATCTGGGAAGATGCCTAACCCAACAAATAACAAACATTATCCAAGTCTACAGATGACCTTGCTCAATTATATGTGTAAACTAGTCATGATTCATTATTTATTTTCTGACAATGAAATAAGAACATTTTATTTAGGATTTACCATCACAGAGGCTGATTCTGTTGAATTTCAATGAACCTGCAACTGTGGGACACTTGACACAGAATTGGCTCTAGGGATGAAATACCCCTCTTGTTGAGTGGTATGATGAAATACTCCTCTTGCTCACTGGGCACAAGGGAAGATCTCTATAGAGTGTACTTATTTTTTGAATTGGTTCAGTCTTAACACAAAAAATATGGTCGATTGAATGCTAGTTGGGTCTGGCTCATGGCAAACATTGGCCAAAGAAACACTGGATTTATGAGTCATTTGACCCAAATCATGAAAATGTTTAATTGATAACATATTTTTTCTGGTCTTATTAAGAAAGAAAATGATAGCTATTAATTACCAGACCCTTCAAGATTTTATCATCTAGCTAGCCCTAGTCCAGCTTCATCCACATTTTCTTGTCATTTTGTGCCTTCCCAGCGTGCAAATCAAAATATAGTTCTTAATTAAATGTTAGAATTAATCATCATTAAAATAATTTCTATTTGAACTACAACTTGAAAACAACTTGGATTTCTATCACCCCATGTATCTACAATTTATTGCCTTCTGCACCAAATTTCCTCCTCCTCCCCATGAGACTCTGTCAATTCTTCACATGGAACAACCTCCCAGATAGTAGCAGCTTTATTTCCCTGCTCAATTTTTGCCAGTGCCCTAGACAACTTATCTTGAGGCTCTTAATTCTGTTGAACAAATTTGGCCACATGGTTATTATTCAATCTCATAAGACAATACTTGAAACTGTAGGAAACTTAATTTGAAGAAAGAAACAATATTGTAAAAGCAGTATCATATCACTTATCGATCGGGCTAACCTATACATGTATGGTAACATATTGTAAATTTATTTTTGTAATGCATTCGCAATTAAAAAAAAAAGTAGCGATGAATTCTGATAAAACCAAGAAAAATGTTTCCTATATAAAACAACTTATCATAATATTACACACATTATAAAAATTCACAAATCTTCATCTACAGACATAATAATGATAAGATATGATAAACATGATAAAATTTGAGGTCTTAAAGACTTTTACAATAAACTTTTTACTGTTTTTACATCATATTATCAAACATTTATAATATGCAACTTATCTATTCATCTTCTTCATCTTCATTATAATATTCAAACTCATTTTGCTTCATTGTCTTCATTCCCTTCAAGTGGAATGTCCCCATCAGCATATGCAGGCTCACCTTCTTGAATGTTCAAAAGGAGTAGGCCACAATGAGGCCTCCATCCTTTCACATCAAATTCCTCAGATGATCACTGCTGCTTAGAGCATCATAGTCAAAATTCAAAAGAAATTACAAATTCCAAAGAATGGCTACTAACGGTGCTAGAGTCACTCTCAAAAAGCATGTTCCTTTCTTCCAGCAGCCACAATTCACTTCAAGCCTTCCATGATAGTCAAACAAATTGAAATATTCATCTCCAAAATATTTTTATCGCATGACAAGTGACAAATACAAGTGCCATGTGGTGAAATATGAAGAGGTAATCTGTAACGCAAGGTGGTCTCCAGTGGCAGAGTTACATTGTAGCTGGTGTGGGCAATTACCCACACCAGCCTACAAATTTTGCCTTATTTACATATGTAAACATAATTGACTTTTATTGTTTCGTTTGTTTTTTTCTTTTACATATGAGTGACCCTTCAAGTTTAAAACTAAACAGCGTGCCCTTCAAACAGAAATTGCTAGCTCTGCCACCGGTGGTCTCACTATATATTAATTCCATTTGCATGAAGAACTGGACATCACTTGTTAAACGATAGCATGATATCTTCAATTTGTGATCAAAATTGGAAATGATTGATGGGATGCAAGTATGAATGGCAAGAAATAATTTATGGAAACCATGATTATATATTATAAAGTTATCTAAGGATCCCTATTAATATGAAGCAAGAAATAAATGGATTTCTTAGAGAAACGCCTTCACACATGTTAATGGTTGCATAGATAAACCCTGAGGTCGTAAACATATTTGGTTTGCTTGGTGTTTTACATTCGTAAGTCCTCTGTTGCTAAAGTTTATCTTTCATTGTTGATTTTAAGGTGATAAATTATTTAAAATTTATATAAGGAAAACAAACATATATATATATATATATATAAATAAATATTATGCTACTTATAAAATAGGTTTTTAAAGATTGACATGGGACCCTTGGAATCCAGCCGTATAATTGAATCAAAAATATTTTACTTGCACAATAAGTTCTAGAGTCTTTGGGGTATTATTGTAAACCAACTTAAATTATTTCTTTCTTTTCCTTTATGTAGTCTAAACAAACATAGTTTGAACAATTCTTTTTCTTTCTATTCAAACAAGCTTTTATAACAATTTGTTTCCTTCTATTTTCTTTCCTCTCCTTTTCTTCCCAAATCCTTTCTTTCCCTTTCCATTCTTTTCCTTTTATCCTACTTTCCCTCCATCCATACAGGTGCTATAATAGGTCAACGAAAAATTTATTTCACAATTGGGATTGTGTTGCCTAAAGCCTCTCTAAGAGCCAGCATGTTTGAAATGACCTTATATAAGAAGTTACATGGGGAAATAGGTTGCTACTGGTGCACACTTGTAGCTCCTTATATCTTGAGAATCAGAACAATCACAGTGTTGTTAAACTTCTTCACCATTCATCCTATTCCCAAGAAAACTTCAACCATCTTGATTATGTAATGACTGGTTACTCCTCGGTACTGTTGAAAAAGGGACCTGAAGGATCCACTACGTCCTGAAGTGCTCTCCGCTTTCAAACTAAAGTTGCATACTTCAGTTCTTTTGCTAAAACAGATCTTGGGATTTGTCGGGCTCATCTCTCGTTTCGACTCGCCAGCACAGACTACTATTTAAAATAAGAACAAAACATGTAATTCCCATCTCTCTCTCTCTCTCTCTCTCTCTCTCTCTCTCTCTCTTAGTCTCTCTCTTTCTTGCTCTCTTCATGCAAGAGAAGTCAAAGGGCATGGAGCTGTTACTCTGTTTCTTTCTTCCACCACACTTTCACTTTCAGTGGTAGACAAGTAGAAAAAGAGAGGAACGACCACGTTGAATAGAAACCATTAATTTACATGATATGACATTGTTGATATTAAAGTTCCTGTCTTGGTGGGAAAGACGCAGACTTAGAGGTCGAATAGAAAGGCTCGAATCAAAATACTTATGTGAAGTTGGTAGATTGTGCTTCCCATGGCAATATGGTGGCTATCAAAGACAGGAATTATGAATACCATGGCAACATGAAAAATCCAAATCTGTTACATCAGAAGCAATTGCCAGTCTAATTTATATGATTCAACATGTGCTAAATGTGGCTCTTCAAGCAGAAGAACAAGTTTCTGCAACTTTTTGTCCTTTTTTATGAAGGAAGTGTCTCACGTATATCACCGACTTCAACACAAAGCAGCATCACCACAAAAGCATATAGAAAACACATATGCTAATGGAACCACATCTGAAAGATGCCCTGCCTTGATCAACCAGCTTCCCTTCCCTATTTTAAACCTATTCACAGTACCTACACCACGGTCCTCATGAACCTTCATGGTTGCCGATCGTCACTAGCTAATGCCGGAAGGAATTTCATCTTTCTGTTTGCTCTCTCTCCTCCCCCTCTCTCTCTCCCCCTCTCTCTAGACGTGCATAAGAACTCAAAATGAGTGGAGCTGTCACTTTATTTCTTTCTTCGGCCATCCTTCACTTTTAGTGGTGGAGAAGTCAAAAAAGAAGGGAACCACCCTGTTGAATAGAAACAAATAATTAACTTTGATAAGACTTTTCTCAATATTTTTTGTTATAAAAGAGATAGCACTGTCATTGAAAATTATATATATATATATATATATTGTGTGTGTGTATATAACTAATAATAGATAATGAAAATACATATCACTTTTTTCTCTTTATTTTTCTCCTAACTATCTATCAAGTCAGATCAGACATCTGTGATTAGATGGCTGAATAACTCTAAAAAGTCAAGTCACCATTCTATATATATATACACACACACGCACACACACACTACTTCGATCACAAACAAATACCAACAGACCTCTTACAACATATATATATACACACACACACACACACACACACACACACCCTACTTGGATCACAAACAAAAGCCAACAAAGCTCTTACATTATATATATATACATATATGTATATACACACACACACACACACTACTTCGATCACAAACAAAAACCAACACACCTCTTATATTTGTGTTAAAAAGTGTTCTGAACAAAATATGAATCTCCTAATGTCTTCATTATAAACACTAATTTAATCTAAACAATGTTTAAGTTCAAATTACTTTTATAAAAAAAAGTATTTTTTCTACTATTAAAATTTTGATGTTATAAGTGCCATTCCTTTTTTAATTATTATGGTACATTAATAAAATAAAAAATAATTAACTTAATGTATGTTTACCACCAAATATATTTTAAGATAGTGCTAAGTTATAAAGAAAAGAAATTTTAATAGGCCCGGCTTCTGTCCGTTGCCTAAGTGTTATGTTATTTATATATACATATATATGCACATGCACACACACGGGAGAGAGAGAGAGAAAGATAGAGAGTATTAAATGAAACTAAAAACATCCAAAGAGTAATGGAAGCCACAGTACAACTAAAAAAAAAGGATGAAACAAAAGAAAATAGAAGCAATAGAGAAGAAGAGAGGAACCAATCTGACAGCGAGAAATCCCTTAGAATAGCTAAAAGCTCCATTCTTAGGGTTTGCAATAAGTGGTGGAAAACAAAACGTGCTTTAGGAACGAAGACTTAATTGGGAATGATCCAAATCTTCCACCAGAAAATACAAAACCATGTATGCCAACTTCAAATACAGATGGCACATGGATCTAAAACTTCAGTTTAAAGGAATTAGACATTTTCCTCTTGTTGACAAATCTAGCACAGCTCTATGTTACAGAAATTTCCTAATAGCCATCGGTCAGCAAAACTAACCAAAATATCTTGGTCCGTTTCTTGTGAAGTTACATCATGTTTTGCATGTCTCCATTTATTTTGTAGCTCTAAAACAATTAATGACGTCGACTTTTCTCTATATGCCACAGCTTTCTTAAACTCCAAATCTGTCAACCCTAAAAGGTCGCTGCTCTTCCCTATCAAGCTGTAGCTGGATGTCCCCAGCATGGATTTTCTGTGAGTTCTCAAAAGCAACAAGCTAGCAATGTCTTCTAGGTGATTGTCACCTCAATCCATCAAAAGATGCATTTGCAACGATCAGTTGCTTGACCATGGTTTTAAATAATGGAATAAAACTTTTACAGCAGTTTTAATGATACAAAATAACCATTTGAGCACAAAAATATCTGCCCGATTTCAATACACACACACACAGAGATATATATATACATATATATATATATATATATATATGCCATACACCTTAATTAGGTCGTCATACCACACACCTTAATTAGGTCAATGATGCATCACTCAGATGTTTTGAGGCGTTCTTCTAGGTGATGCACAGAGACCTCATGCAGGTGTGCACCTCTAACAGCACCGGTTTAGGCTACTTGTCAAAGAAAGAAAAATCCGACAGAAGAATATTCCATGCATGACTCTTTTTCTGTCCACATCTTCTGTTAATCTTTCCACCTTAAGAGCTGTTCGAGAATAAAAGAACAAATCAGGCCAAATCAGAGAGAGAGAGAGAGAGAAAGAGGGTGATCACATTTGCTCATGATGAGAGCAATGAGTGGAGAGCGTTCAGCTGAGTTCCGGTGGACATGGGCCAACACGAACATATTTGCATTAATCAAACAGTCATAGCGAAAAAGAGTGTGCCCGGTCCAAGAAGGTACTCTATATAGAGAAGATATATCTTGTAAGAATAAGATGACAAAGAAGATTGATTATATATATATATATATATATATCCTGTAGAAATGGGTTGTCAAAACAGGTTATATGTAAAAAAATTGTGTATATGGGTACATAATGACCAAAATATCTCTTTTTATAGTAGAAAAGGAGCATTTTAAAAGGGTAAAAAAAGGTTATGAAAAAATTTAAAAGTGTAAAATGGACATAGTATGCCATTAAAAAATTCAGAAATAACCCAACCTTCATCTTTTTTCCTATGATATTGTATACTTGTGGATCCACAGAAGTGTGCTGCAGCTCGATCTCATATCTCATATCGGGCATTGACCAGTTCCACAGATTCAAGTGGCTGAAGAAGAAGAAAGAGGAGAGGGGGATGGTGAAGGAGGAGAAACTGCACTTTAGCCACCAGCATTGTCATGGGATGTCGCTCGTCGATTTCTTCAATCGATGCGGCTTGAGTTTTCGACACTGAAGGTCAACAGTGAAGCTCTCTCTAAAGAACGTAGGTGACCTTAGACTTAATTTCTTGCTTAGGTAGGCATTTGAAATCATTTTAGTGACGTACGTGGAGGGCTAGGGGTAGGTACATCACGTGCCCAATTAATAATTTTCAATAATACTTGGATGACGGATTGCAGACAAAGATTTTCCAGTTGAGGCCGGCCTTGACTCAAACTAAGTTGTAACTTGGGGCATATGAATCTCTAAATAATGTAAAAAATAAGATTATTCTGGTCAACTTGATATTAAAGATACAATTATTTTTTAAAAGTTTTAATATTATTTTGAGAAGTACATAAAGCAAGTTGTAACCAGCAGACGGCAAATTTCGGGAATATACCAACATTAATATTTTGGGAATTTGCTTGTGAAATATCATGACGTGACATTATATTCGTCCAAACCACATTGCGTAATGGAATAATTGGAATTCAGTGCAAGCGAATGTCAATAGATCTTCTTTGTCAGTTACGTATCTGAATCTGATAGACTTAATAGTCTGGTTTGGTGACCGAAATAAGATCCAATTAATAGTAGTACGATTCTCAGATTTTTAAATAGCATAGAGAGTTGCAATTTATATATATATATATATATATATATATATATATATATATATATATATATATATATATAGAGAGAGAGAGAGAGAGAGAGAGAGAAAGATAAAGAGAATTGAAACGAATCAGCTACCGATATGGTTATACATTCTTTTTTTTTTTTTATGTTGCTAAAAACTTTCATAAAAGATACATTTTGCTGTTAAAGTATGTGGTCAAGCAATTGTCACTCACAAATATATCATCTGACCATATAAGTGGTTAGGTGTTTTATGTGTAGAAAGATTGAATGGTGATCTAGCTGTTTGAGTCACTCAGCCATCTAACCATGACCATCTGATTTATCATAGCAGATGACTAAGATAAAAACAAAGAGAAAACAAAAATAGACATTTTCGTCGTCTAAGTTTTTATATTTTCTCCATGTTTTTTTGTTAACCCTCCAATATCTGCACTAGATGGATGCCAGCTTTGGTTAAATGGCTGGGTAACTTAATAGTGAGAGTCACCATTCGACCATTTTTATACATGTATTTTGCCTGAAACTATGGAGCGTTGAAATGAAATGAACAGATGAAATTATACGTAGATTGGTCTATTAATTATATGCAGATTGGTCTATTAAGATGCGAGTCGAATTTGTATTCCTCTAATATGGTTGATGATATTCCTTCATAAAAAATTTTGCAGATTAAAGCTTGTTAACTGCAGGCTGCTCTATATATGATCATGACTAATTTTTTCAGATATTTCCACAGGTACTGCACTTGCACCAACTGCTTTTATTTAACTAGTCATCTCCAAGACACAGTTAAACGATAAGAGTTGCTACTCCGTCATTTCACTTTTCCAGCCTAAGGTTCTATTTGATAGCCTCAGATCTTAGATTCAAAGCTGCATAAAAAGGTATGTTTTGGGAGATCCTTAGTTTCAGTAACGTAGATTTTAAATCCTTGCTACATGTCAACAACTATGGATTTCAAGTCAGATGAGTGGAGGGGGGTAGGTGGTTTGATCATAAATCCATAGATTTGAGATCCTAGATGAAACAAACACAACCTAAACTAATTTATAACTAAACGACCCAGAAATTCTGAGACTTTTGTGTGTCGATGAAATGCACTTATACATCAACAGGAACTGATGATTCAAGCAAGAAATTTTAGGTGATGTTATATATCCAGCCTTTGGTGCATTTACTTTTGGATTGGACTGTAGCAGGAAATGTTAAATATCTACCATACTAGGCACAGTTTTACAAATTAAAGATCAGGAAATTGTGGTCCAACC
The DNA here is from genome assembly GCF_008831285.2 of Nymphaea colorata. Taxonomy (NCBI): domain Eukaryota; kingdom Viridiplantae; phylum Streptophyta; class Magnoliopsida; order Nymphaeales; family Nymphaeaceae; genus Nymphaea; species Nymphaea colorata. Next base: position 26,082,720 of record NC_045143.1, read on the forward strand.
AAGACAACTGTAATATTTTTTTTAACTTACTAAAAATGCAAAAAAAAAGGAAAGAGAAAAAGAAGGCCAGCAATCAAAAAAGAAAGACGAAAGTTGACCAGAGCAAAACAGGTAAAATAAGAAAAAGAAGACGGTCTATTTGCTTTATAATGCCAGCATGTGGCAAAGTCTCTTGACACATGTCCGATTTCTTCATTTCATGTAAGAAAAAAATCATACCTTATGGTTTGATGTAAACAGGGATATTAACAAATAGAAAGACACACACGTGTGTACAATGAGCGAGAAAAGAAATACAAAGAGAAAAACAATTGGATTAGCCAGTCTCTTTTAAACTTACTTTTTGATCTCATCATTTTCCCATCATTATGTCACCAACCTTTTCTCTTTCTTCTCTTCTCTTTTTTCCTTCTCTGCAACCAACCTTTTTCCACTTTAAAGTTGGTGCACATCAAAGGGGAGATGAGAGTCTCAAAGTAATAGTGGCTTTAACTTATTTCATGTAACTGTAAGACCACAAATATGCAATACAAAAAGCAATTGATGGCACAAATTTAGCACAACCAAGTTGAGTAAGAATCTCACAGCTTAACAGAGAACATCTTTATTTACTACAGACTGCTCTCTCTTCCTCTCCCTCTCTCTCTTTCTCCCCCCCTCTGTCTCTGTCTCTCTCTCTCTATATATATATATACCAATGAGCGTCACTAAATAGCTGATTGTCTTCCACATGGTGCTTATTCATCAACAGCGATTGAAATGCATTTTAATGTGCTAAAAAGGAGACAAAGAGGGCATTATTTTGGTAAGCAGATCTGCATCTACTGTACATGTCAAATAGCTCTTGATGTAAGTCCATATTCACACAGTTTCCTGCATCAAGTAAAATAATAAAATAGCAAGTACCATGCAATTTGTCGACAGAAAACAAAAAGATAAGTATGAAGGAGCTCACATCCTCTTTCAGTGGAAGCAATAGACCATTTTAGATGTCTACAAGCTATTATAGGTAACCTGGCCTGAGAGAATGGCTATCAGCTAACAACAACCAAAAGGTCTACTGCTCTTTTCAAGGACAAAGAGTTCAAACATATAAAGAGAAAGAGTCCAAGATTATGCTCTGATGTCAAGATTTATCCGGCTGAGTTTTCATTCTTTTAGCCTAGCGGAGGGCTCGCCACCACCCAAAATTTGTCGGTTAATAATATTTATGGGCCATGCATGTGAAAGCAAGTCCAACCTCAAACCAAACATGGAATGTTTTACGTTCTTGAGAGTGGAAAAAAAATAACTCAATGCATGAGTTTGTTAATATAAAATATTATTAGTGGTCACGTAATGCCTGCCAATCACTGCTACCATGGAAAAAAGCTACTGATACTCTTAAACGTTCTTTTATATATGTAATTCAAATATGTAAGATAATGTTATCAGATGAGTAAAACGAGAAACTTGGAAGTTTGATAAATAATGGCCAAAGCATCGTGAACTATTGCCACAAGATAAATAGTCGACACTTATTCAATGACAGGTTTTTAATTTTTGATGACCAGTCAACATCCAGTATATATATACATACACACACACACACACACACACACATATAAATATATATATATATATATATATATATATATATATATATATATATCTGTGTGTGTGTGTGTGTATTCTTACTTATAAAGATCATTAAAACAATCGTGATGGATGGTTGAGAAATAAATAAGTAAAAAAAAGATATAAACTACTCATATATAAGGAAAATACTCAGCACATTTTTCTTTTTATTTTTCTCTCATTCATTCATTATAGTGAATCAATCGGCCCTCATGAGTGAGCAGAGTAACTTTGAATAATCAGATGAAATATCAGCGGGTGAAAGCCCATAATATCTAAGGGTAGAAAGACATCTATGTATATGTGTAGAGAGAGAATGGGACAGAGATTTTCACTTCAAGCTTGATGGTTTAAGCTGGTCAATGGACGGGTTTTGGAGCAGGGACTACCGTGCCTTACAAGGGCAACACAAATGACAAAAACTTCAAACAATCTCTTCTTGCAACGTATTCACCGGTTATTGCCATCACCATTGATAATACATTAATGTGTCTGTCCTTCAAATATTTGTGAAGGAAAGTCTTCCAATATTTGTGATCCAAAGTTTTCAAGGCTAATATTCAGATCTTGATTTGACTGAGTCCAATGAAAAGACAGAAAAAGAAATTGTGGAAGTCCAACCAACCACTACCAGCTTTGCTTAAGTGTAACATGCTACCAACTTTTCTCCATTGTGATGGTTGCTGATTACACCAACGAATATGTTACTTAGTTTGATCACATGTTTATTTTCTCCACAATTTCCAAATCAACGTCCCCACCTTAATCAGCAGTGACCTTAACTATAACTTCCATTATCTACGCATTTCTCCTTAATACGGCAACCTTTTAGTGCTCACCATGGCTACCTTCTCCTCAGCATCCCGCCTTCTCCTCCAGCTGCTCCTACTTGCAATGCTCCCTAGCCCTACCAGCATATTCGCTTCCAAACCTCTTGGCTTCTCCATAGACCTCATTCATCGAGATTCATCACTCTCTCCTCTCTATGACCTTTCATTCACTCTAGCCCAACGAGCCAAACAGTTCGCTTTGCGCTCCATGTTGCACTGCCGCCGCATCGCTTCACTATTTGCCAAAACCACCAGCATGATCGCTAGCCCTGTGATGCCTAGCTCCGGCGAGTATCTCATGAAACTCTCACTTGGTACACCATCCCGCCTCTACTGGGCCACCCTCGACACTGGCAGCGACCTCATATGGACGACATGCCGCCCCTGTGACTCCTGCTCCAGCCAAACATCAATGTTTGATCCATTTCAGTCGTCTACCTACAAGAGCCAAAGCTGATCCACCAGCTCTTCCATGAAGTGCCCCACGATGGTTTCACTATCAACCAACTTTGTGGATTCAGATATTCCTATGGAGACAAGTCCTTCATAGAAGGCATACTTGCCACCGAGACACTTGTTTGAGGATGGTGCCGACATGTCTTTATAAGTCCATGCAAAGGCTTCTTGATGATTTTTGAGGAAGTTTATCAACTTTTCTCTTTCTTTTGCTGAAAGACTTGTTCCAATTTGCAAAATTTTTGGTTTTTTCTTCTATGCCAATGTCAATTTCCTCAATCGGGTCATTAATCAATGGTAACGGTTGATATTGTCTTTTTATTTGGATGAACTCTGGGCATTCTACCTCGGTGAGTCTTGGATTTACATCCTTGAAGTGACATTTGATCCTCAGGTGCCATCCTAAAGATTATAAAGAGGCTATATTGAATGTTAGACATTTTATATGGAAGTAACTTGCATATTTGAAGGTATTACAGAATAAAGACACATGGTATATTAAAGTACAATGACAACAAAATGACAAAATAATGACTAGATGACAAAATGATAGTAGATTTGTTGATTCAGTTTGATGGTGAACGGGCCTATTGCTCTTGACGAAAGATACATGCTTGAATCCTTCTTTGACAGCCACTTTTTCATAACTTTGACATCCTAGGGCTTGAGTGCCTCATTGTCTTGTCAAGGTAATCGACTCCAAGTTTTCATTTTCATGTTTGCCAAGGCCAGTGAATGGCTGATAGTCATAACATATGACTAAATCCAATCCTTTCTCATTCTGGCTGAAATTTTTGAATAATGAATGACTTCTGTAACTTGTTTCAAGCATGGTAGCTTTTTTCACCCACATTTGTTTTTTTGTCTTTTGAATAGCCAATTTACTAACACCTTAGGATATTTTTTCTACTTTGCATACTCGAATACTAAGTACCTTAATTGTATATGTATTGGTACTAGAATCAGTGGATGCACAAGATGATTTTGCCTGTCCGCTACATAAATTATTATAGTATTCATGTTGTGAGTCCACTTGATGCACTGATGTAGAGTATAAGGAACCGCATTGGTAATATGGATCCATGGTCTGCCAAGCAACAGATTGAATGAGAGTTTTATATCCACCACACCAAATAAAACCTGATTATACATCTCGGAGATATTCATATCCAGATATATACTTCATATGCAAAGTTGTCCTTTTCCATCATATCCATGAATGAAAACTGATGATGGGGATAGTCGGCATGCTTTATGCCTAATGTAGTCTATTGTGGACAAATGTTCAGGCTTGCTCTTCCCTCGATTATGACATCAGAGACTTTGGTGCTCCTTGTTTCTACCACTATGTGCAAGGCATCATTATGCAATGCGCCTTCATTTGGTAGATCTTTATTAGAAAATGTTGTCAGACCATTTCTGTATAGTCCAAAAGCCCATTCATTTCTCCAGTTATGGTTAATTCCTTCCTTCTTGAAAATGGCTTCCAAGGGATCAAGATCCCATATTTGTGACTTTTGATCGATCTTTGTTTGACTGTTTTGTTTGTTGGTCTAGTTTGTGGATTGAAGGATCATTTGTCATGATTGAAAAGTAACTCAAAGAAATCCAGGGATGCTTAATCCCTTTCGTTTGCCACCATGACTTGATGATTTGTTGAAAACCTGACCATTGCAACTGGTCCTTTCTCATGTTTTGAGGATATCTAGTTGTTCACTAAACTCCTTGATGATTTCTATGTTGTCTGCATGTTGCACAATATTTTTGAGCACAAGACAATCTTTGTATTGTGTCTTAGAGCACGATGAAATTTGTAGAACTGTTCTTTGTTTTTTCCTATCATTGGTCGAGGGTTGGAAACTTTTGGGAGGAACAGAGTGCCTCTTTCAATCAGCATGTGCATGACTTCTTTGTAACTATGTTCTAATAGGGTGAATTTTTTGTCGTGTCTCAATCCAGGATGTTTGTTCTTAGGGCCGCTGCTACTGCTACTTTGTCCGCTACTCCATTATTCTCAGAATAGTATGCCCTTTCTTTTTTTTATGGTGGCGGCATTGGATATAATGTTGGCTGGAGCATTTTTACTCTTGTTGTTCTTCTTTGTATCTTCTCTAACCTTTATTGGGATGACAACATCAAAAGCTCCATTTTCAATCCCTACTTCGTTGCATTCTGCTCTTTTAGTAAGATCAATGAAAGATTTGATTGGAGCATTACAAATGAGACTCCTCAGTGGTTGTGTCAAATTGTTGATGAAAAGGTTGATTAGTTTGTCAAAATTTTTCAATTCAATTGGATTGATGTGCTCTCGGTACCACTGCTGCAATTCCTTCCAAGCTCCTTCGGAAGCATTGAAAGAGAGCTTTATGATTGTAGCGAAATTTATAGCATTCCGCGAAGAAGATGGCCAAATATGCCTTTGGGTCTCCATGGCCATCAAATTTGATAAATTTGTTATGTGCTTATCTTTTCAAAACTTTCATAGAAATCTTTGCAGGTGAAATTTCTTTTGTTCTTGCCTTTAAGTTGAACTTTTTTTCAACTTCCTAAATTTTTTCTTTCTAGGATTCCCCTTTCTTCTTTTTCTAGGGAGTCTTTCATTCTTCCTTACTATTGGATTCTATGGTAGCATCTTCACAAGAATCAAAACTGTTCGACGAAGATTTCTTCGTTTTCTTCCCTTTCTTCTTGGCTTTCTCTGCTTGGGCTTGCTCTTCATTAAACAAGATAATGTATCTCTGGAATTTCTTATATTATTCATATTTCGGATCATTTGCTTTTGTCTTGGGAAGTGATTCTGAAGAGGATTCTTCTTCCTTGTCTCCCATGAAAGCTTATTCTGGTTCCATTTCCATCCTCCATCTTTATTGGCCTCTAGTCTCGACTATAAAACAGATGTTCACTTTGTAAGAAGATAAATTAAAAATGTTAGGATTTAATTGATGAGAGATAATTTATATAAATGACAAAATAGCAAATTTTGATTGCAAATTGAAAGGCTAATGAGATTGATAAGACTTGATAACGTTCAACACAACTTGACAAAACTTGGCTTGCTTAACCATAATGAACTAGACATGATGATCTAGGACAAAAGGATAGATGGTGGACTTCATTCTACAAACACATGGTCCTCTTACTGGGTTGTAGGTGTATCGATCAAAGAAGTTCCAAATGATGGTGGAGTCATCCACTTCCTCTATCTTCCTATGATAGTACCCCATACTGGATAATTGACGTCTCTGTTTTAAAATGGCATGATTGTGGCCCCATGTGTTTGTAGAACCATGCTTGTAGTGCGAAGAACACATCCTTCTATCAAATCCGTATCCCCAATTGAAAATTTGGTCAATTCTCGGTAAAGGAATTCTAAGGCTGCCATTGCTATAGTTGTGTGACAGACTTTGACATGCCCCCATTTTTTGAAGAGGCAAGCTGTGCGAAAATACATTATGTGTTTTTCATTGTTGAAGAAGATGAGAAGTTCCAAATGATGGTGAGTCATCCACTTCCTCTATCTCCTATGATAGTACCTGTTCTTTAAAATGGCATGATTGTGCCATGTGTTTGTAACATGTTGTATGCAAACATCTTCTATAATCGTATCATGAAATTTTCATTCTAAGATTCTAAGGCTTTTTTGTTGATTTGATGTTTTTGAGAAGTTCGAAATAATTATGTGTTTTTCATTGTTGAAGAAGATGAGATCCGCGGTACAAGTCACCTTGGAGTTTTTGTACTTGTCTACAACACTTCTAGATAGTAAAGTAGGGTTGACATATTGGAAATATGCTTCACCAAGTTCATGTAGTTGGAGGTATTGATGTCCATCTTTCTCTAGAAAGGGCCAGCTTCGTTTTCCTGTGAGTTTACAGACTACTTCTAGAGTATTGACTTGACCTTGGTTCACAAGGAACTGGTCTTCAATTGGTCCTCTTGGATCACCTTTTGGCTCTGGCAAACCCATAATGCTAGAAAACCCATCTAGAGTGATTGTCATTTCACTCCATGTGAACCAGAATGTGCTGGTTCTTGGGTTCTATCTTTCAACAATCACATGAATTAGACTGTTGTTAACAGGTTGCTTGGCAAGACTGGCTGCTTCTTCGAGACCACAATCTTCTAAGTGGCCGACAACATACATCGAAAGTTGGGTACAATTAATGACACTACTGAGGTAGGTAGACTCCATTTGGGATGATGCAAAATCCAGATCGCCTTGACATGACCCGAATAAGATGTGGTCATATGGGAAAATGCTTTCTGAGTTTATCTGGACAAAAGAAAGTATTAGATGTTGACATAAATTGGCCCAATAAAACTTGAGAATAGTTTTGGCATTGGACATGGGTTTGGAGGCATGTAAAACATCACATCTCATGCATTCAAACAAGCAATTAATGAAAATTTGATATGCATTCCCTAGGACTTTTGCCTATATGCATTGTTTTGAAAATTGATCTTGGAACCTATGGAGAATAAATGGGTAAATTGTTCCTCCAAGTTCAATGTATACCTATATACCAAATATATGGTACTAGCATAGACCCTCCAAGGGTTCTCTAGATTTGGGCTCTCCAATCTCCTTGTTCACCCATCGATATATCGGACTATTGTCCATTTTGGTACTAATCAGGGACTTTTTAGTCCAATTGGGTGGTCCAGTTATAAGGCTATATCTTAGACTAATGTCCAGAAATAGCCCGAAAACTGAGTGACTGAGATATGATGTAGGTAAGGATTTGTTTTTTTTAAAAAAAAACTCATGAGAAGATGCAAAATAGATGGCACTGTTGCATAAATTCCTACAAGATAGATTTAAAGATTTGAGAGCATACATGGGATTCATACAACTCCTAAATTGAGGATGGTATGACAAATTGAAGTAAAAGGGGTTCATGGAATCTCCTCAATGTTTACTACATGATGCCGGTATGCATGAAAGTTTGTGCAATTGATATCCCACACAACTTGTATATGACCAATAAATCTTTAGACAGATGATGACGAGCCCCTACCCTGTCCTCGAGGGCGTTGAATGCACCATCAGCAATTTTTTTTAATTAATTTTGAAAAAAAAATTCATGAGAAAGGGATCTGCCCGTCGGTACGAGGTCCAACCATTCCTGCCGCTTTTCACAGGGGTAATTGGACCAAGGACTAAGGATTATTCAGACCATGTACAAGTTATTGATGCAAATCCTATATGCTTGTGCATTGAGGTTTTGGATTCAAGAATCAAAGTTCATCTTGAATAAGTGATTTGAACTTGTATTCAAAAATAGATTCCTTGGAAAATGATTTTTTTTTGTATGTTATTTGAAGATTGGAGGGTTTTCAAGTTGATTTGAAAACCTTTGTTGTGCCATTTGTTTTGAAATCCATGATTCTTGAAAATAGTTTTAATTGGGGATTTTGAAGATTGAAATTAACTTTTTGTTGTGAACTGAAGATGAGTTTTGGATTGAAATTGTGAACATCTTATGATCATTTTTGGGAAATGGCTAAGTAACCTTAGCAAGAAAATTTTCTTTTGCCAAATCGTGTGATTTGGTATAAAATATTAGAAACTTGGGTTTTAGTTAGGTAGAGTTCATTCTGTGATGAAACATAGGTTCCAAATTATTACAAAAGTGTTGTTTTCTAAATATATTTTGGCCAAGATTATTAATGCACTGCTTGTGTTTTCTTTGAAAGTTAAGTGAAGTTCACAAATTCTTGTTGCAATATGACATGGTCACCATTTTTTGCAACTCAAATTTGAATCGCTTAATTTCTTGAGAAGATGCATGTGGTGCTATTGACTTTGAGTGAGTGTGAACGTGCGAAATACAAAACGAAACTATATGAGACATAGATTCTTCACTCTCTCATAATCTCTCAAAGTTCATTCATTTGAAACATTCATGCTCACTCTCTCATAATCTCTCAAAGTCTATTCATATGAAATCACACATCATACAATATACACTAAAGATTGATTTTAATTAAAATATAGGACTTTCTTTAAATGTGCTTATCATATTCTCAAGCACAAGTTAGAGAAGCAGTCTATAAACTTGTGTCATGGATGAGAATCTCAAAAGAATTAAAATTTAGGCAAATGAAGATGAAATCCACCTTTTAAATATTGGGGAAACGTGGCTATTATCTATTTTCCTCAAAATTGCCATAAAAATCAGATTTTTATTCCAATTTAAATGATTTAAAATTAAATATTGATTATAAGAGTGTTTGACTCTTAGAAAATGATGAAATTCAGTTTGACTCCATGTGAATAACATCCAAGTCGGCAAAAACATGTGCCACATGCTCTCATTCATGTCATGGAATTCTAATAACTTTTCTTTCTCCCCAAAATCAAGCTAAATTCCAAATTCTTGTGCTAAAAAATCCATCCATTTCTTGGACTATTAAAACACTTTTGATTTTGTTCTTTAGGGGATATAAGATTAGGGTCTTAAGTATGATCTTACATTGTTCTTGAAATATAATCAATTTCATGTAAGTTTGAAAATTGATAATGAAATCAACAATTTCTAAAAGGAATTTTAGAGAGCCGATTAGATAGGATTAAAACTTTTTATTGTTCTACAAGACATAGCCACTTTGTGGCTTAACATTAGCATGTCAAGCATGTAAACTTTAAAATTTCTAAACCAACCCCTGTAAAGTATGATCTAATTTCAGCAAATTACATACACTTTGTGTATGAGTTGCTGGAATTAAGCAAAACTTTAATGCACACGCACACGTTATCCCTCCAAATGAAAAGTTTAACGAGGGATCACATGGCCTATGAATCATGATGATTAATGGCTGGGTTTCTTTACGTAGGGAGATTGAAAACTGGTTTCTAATCCCCTCTACCGCCCTTGATCAATTAAAATAAAAAAAACACAAATTAAAATGACTTTTAAATGAAAGGAAATAAGAGAACACTCAAGCTGGTTCATCTTTAATTTCACCATGCAAAGGTGGATCACTTTTATAAGAATGTGTCTCCATAATTGGCATTTATATTATATATACTATAGCAAACCTCTTTCTCACGTGGAAATCACTGATTCATGCATGCATCATGCGTTGATATATACATTTGATTTGTGGCTTTTTCTTTAGCTGGACGTCATTCCCAACCATGAAAAATATGAAAATAAATCCTTCCCATGAGTGCTGGAATTAAAAATAAATAGCAAGAAACTGAAATAGAAGAAAAATGGATTGGAATTACCTACTTTATGGTCGGTCTTGATGCTTGATCTTCCTCTTTGCTTGTTTTCTAATTCAAGCAATCCTAAGCAAGAATCCAAACTTGGATTCAAGCTTAGCAAAGTAAGAAGAAGAATGGCTTACTTGTTGGAATTTGCAGTGGGGAAGAGAGAGCTTCTCACCATGAAAATCCTAAGTAAGGGTTCACTTAAGCAACCTAACTTGGCAAAATCGATAAAGAGAATAGGGAAGGTGAAGAAGGAAATGAGAGAGAGGGAAGGGGGCTTGGATGATTTTTTTTTCTCCTCCTTGGCTTTTCCTTCTAGCTCATTGCTGCAGCAATTTGATGAAGACCTCAAAAATACTAAGCTCTAAATGTTATTGAATTATAACAATTGAATTTAAATTTGAATAAATTTTGAAAATTTTATTAAATTTGGCTTAAAAAGGTATTTTCGTCCATAATTTGATTGAAAATGGATCTCAATTGAATCAAAATTTGGTTTTAAATATTGAATTTCAATTTTTTGATTTATATATTTGACAAATTAAAATGTACATTTTCCTTTCATAAAATCCCAATTTAAGTTCTGAAATCTCAATTTGATTATAGAAGGGCACAATTGTCTAAATTAGTCAAATTTGACCAAATAACCAAAGTCGAAGCTCATCTGCAAGCTGATATTGATTTGATTGAGATAATTTGATGAATTTGAGTTAGGAAAGATCTTGATTGAGCTAAATTGTACTTTGACTGAGTAAAGTAACTGTGAGGAGATATTTTTGAAAAGAAGAAGTGCGTAACCCCTTGGGGGCTTTTGACCACATGACCTAGGTGGCACTACATGTGGGTCCACACATCATTCTAGACCGAATTAGATGTAATTCTCAGATTTAAATCAAATTTGAATTTTGCAATCGGATATGGATTTCAAATGACATTGGTAATTGGATTGGGATTTCAAATTCTAATTCGAATCCAGTTTGGACTCATAATCCTATGTTAGGATTCGTGTCACGAGTCAAATTCATGATTTGAATTTAAATTGTTCTTTAGATTGAAATTTGCTTTGAAATTGCATTTTTTCGTATTTTTTTTGTAAAATTTTGACATTGCTCCAATTCTGATGTTGAAAAATTTGAGTTTTTAACATCGAGTCCAGCCATGAATATAATCCAACACTTAGAAATGAATTGTTTATTATAGGAACAAAAGTTCTATACTTTTGTCACCTATAAGTACAACGGGGTTTTATTTGGTCATAATTGTGTGTTCGTGGTTATTGTAGGTTTATCTCTCTCCCCCCTCCCCCCCACCCTCTTGTGGATCTAAATGTTAGAATATTAGAAATGACACATTTTGTATATCTTTCAATATCATTTCTCTTAGTCTGACCACATTCAATCATTTTGAGGTTTCTTCTGTGTGAAACTGTTCTCATAATAATGCCATGTTAATTCTTTTCAAATATGATGTTCAAGTTCTATTTGATTTGAAAGGTGGTGTTGCAAGGAACAATAGAGGGCATCTTGGATTATCTTGGAAGAGCAGTGGGTAATGGTGTGGATACATATAAGTAGTTTGTAGTGTCACAAAGAACATGATAAATTAAATTGTCATTTAAAACTTAAAAAAACGTGTTTTTTTGAAAAAAATGTGTTTTTTTTAAACGTTAAAACAAAAAACACACGTTTAACAAAAAAACGAACGTTAAAACATTTTTTCATTTTTTCAATGCCAAACGTTTTTTTCATTTTCTAGTTTTTATTTGTTGCAAATCTACTTATCTTTTGATGTTTGTGTTATTAGTTTCTCATTTATTTTATTTTTCCTATTTTTTGTTTTCTTAATTTATGAAAATTTACTATATTTTTCCCTTTTCTTTCAAGGTTTCCATTTTATATCCAAGAAAACCCTTGCCGTTTAAAACTCCGAAATGTTATTTGTGAGTATGGTAGTTTGGCAGCATTGCTACACTTTTTTTTTACACACGAGTCCTAATTTGACATTTGGTTTCTTCAAAGTTGTCAAAGACTCAAAAGGTGACATATTATTTGAAGTGATACTGACATTAGTTCTCTATTTATTTATGTATACACATAGCTATTTGTTTACGTATTTATATCTATCTTTTAATGCACGTTTATTTATATTTTTATACACATGCTATCTTGCATATGCTATGGTGGTCATCCTCCATAATGTCTCTACCATCTTTTACGAGTCACCTTTCTAATAGTGTGTCTTGTAAGTAATTGCTAAGTCAAAGAGAATATCAAGGTTTTTAGTAGGTGCAGTTACAAATCATTCTACATTTCAAGCATGTTTTCTAACCATAGCTTCTGCTCGTTGTGTTTTGCATACCTTTTGTTGATTAATTCCTTTGGGTCCTCGAAAAAGGTTTTAGTAGATTGTGGTTAACCTATATAATCTTATAACACTCTCATACAATCTATAATAAGCCTTTCAATATGGTTTCGAATCTGATATTTGGTCTCTTCTCTCTCTCCCGTGTTTTCCATGATGGCCAATACCTTTATATGATAATTGTACTAATTTTTTTAATATAGGCTTTGGATACGGTTTTGCAGATTTCTCTATATATGAGATGGCTGCACATCGTCCAGCATTCAAAGCTTTTGTAAGACCCACTCTCTTTGATCCATTCCACATACTTTGTATGAATGAACATATTTATTTGAAAATCAATGGAATCTACTTATTTATTTAGAATTTATGACCTTGTACTTTTTGATATGCACCTTGTACTGAACAACTTCAAGGCCTTCCTCCTGCAACACATGGCTAAGATGATTATTCATAGTCTTATTACTATGTAGCACTACTATGGATGTAAGAATTCCTCTTTGCTAATGTCTGTGCCCTAATTGCTGCTCATGGAGCTCGAAGATCTGTTGGGCTTATGCTTTTATACTGCACATTGCCTTCTTGCTGTTTTTAGTAACCTTACTTGGCCTACTTAATCCTTTCTCTCGATTTTATCTTGGTATATCTTCTATTGGGTTAATGCTGATTTTATTTCTAGAATGTTGTTACAGGGGGCCAATGCACTCAACAAGTAGAATGTAGTGGTGAAATTATAAATATTATTCTTAAGACTGATGGCACACCTATAGCTATTGGAAACAAGGTACATGTCACAGGTGTAATCTACTTAGTACAGTTGTTGAAACACATAGTTGCTGTTTGAGACATGGTGCACTTGCAAAGAGCTGCCTCTCTTTAATGTAACAATATATATTCTCATGATTTGTTTTGTAAACTACTTTGCTTCTAATACCTTAAGACTGTAACAGTTTGAATTTCCAAATTTCCTCCTTTTCTTGTAGTTTCATTAGTATCAAGTCACTTTTAGTAGGAACTTGCATTTTGTCCCTTGATGGCATGAAGCTGGTATTGACTTAGTTGATCAAGAGATAATTTCTTTTCTAGAGAACATCTGAGTCATCTCATCAGATCTGAACTAGTTATGGTCCTATCAGGCACTGCAGATGTGGACATCAGGAAGGAGCGGAGGGTTAATCAAGATCTAGACTTGGTGGGCATGATCGATTCACAGAAGCTTGTCCTTTCTAAGGTGCATACTAGATTAGTTTCTTCCTCTGGTAGAAGCTTGTCCTGTCTATTGAGGCTGCTTAGCTTCTTTATGCCGAAAACTGATGTATTCTTTGATCTTGTAGAAAGAAGTTAATGTGGAAATCAAGAAGCTTACTGCCCGCGCAACATTGTTGAAGGAAACCCTTGCTTGGATTACATCAAATACATCATTTTTCCATGGTTGGGAAGTTTGAAGTAGAACAGGAGGAAAAATGGTGGAAACAAGTAAATTTTAACGATTCCTTCTTTTATAAATACAATTCTTAATTCAGACTTGGTAGGGATGTCTAATCTGAATCTATCATTTTTATCCATGTAAATTTTCAGATTTATATTGATAGACTGAGATTTAATCAAAGAAGAAGATGATAGAGAGAAAAGAGGCTGCACCAGTTTTACATGGTTCGGCTTTCCAGCCTACGTCCATGAGCAAGAGAAACCAATGTTTTTGAGATATCTAATGCATACTTTCTTTGACATAGCAAGATACCTTTATGAGATTGAGCAACTTCAATGCCAAGAAAGTATTTGAGTTTTCCCAAATCCTTTATGTCGAATGTTTTTTTCAAATGCATCGTTTCCAGCCACGACTATGTCGTCCACGTAAATTAGAACAACAGTGATGTTCTCTCCAAGTTTTTTAACAAATAAACTATTGTCTGTGTGACATTTGTGGTACCCTGTTTTTTCCAATGCCTGACCCAACTTTATGTACCAAGGTCTAGGAGATTGTTTCAAGCCATATATGGCTTTATTTAATTTGCAGACTCTTCCTTTCCTTTCATCTGGATGACCGGGAGGTAAAGACACAAATTTCTTCATTGAGTTTTCCTTGTAAAAAGGTGTTTTTGACATCTACATGATGAAGACATCAATTCAAGTTGCAAGCAATAGAGTGAAACATTCTCAATGTATTCATCTTTGCGATAGGTGCAAATGTTTCTTCATAATCCAACCCTTTTGTCTGCGTGAACCCCTTAGCCACTAGACGAGCCTTGTATCTGTCCAAGGTGCGATCGCTTTTGTATTTTACTCTATAATGTCATTTGCACCCCACTATGCTTGTGCTCTTTGGAGGAATGACAACTTCCCAAGTTTTGTTTCGCCTTAGAGTTTCTAGCTCTTTGTTCATAGCCTTCCTCCAATTAAGATCACCTTAAGCCTAATGAAAGGACTTGGGCTCCTGAATGCTATCAAGATTTCTAGTAAACTTGGCAGGGTGTCAAAATTTGATTGTACGACACATACTTGCTGATTGGGTAGGTTTCATAATCAACTAGGCGTGAAGGAGCTCGCCTAATCCTTTTTGATCTTCTGATAAGTGTTGGCTTGTTCTCTACATCTTCAGTAGTTGTTGCAAGTTCATGATCATTTGTGGGGCACTCATTCTCAGCATGAGTCTCATTATTAGCTTCATGTGCATCAGCCACAGACTTATTTTTAATGCATATTGAGTTTCAATCATTTTATAAAAGGTTTAAAAGTGAGAGAGCACTTCAGACTTATTTTTCATAAAATAGACCCATGTAGACTTAGAAAAATCATCAATAAACAGCACATAGTAACAAAATCTATCCATAGAATCAATAGGCGTAGGGCCCCAAACATAAGAGTTATCAAATCAAATGGTGTTTGGCTAATGGAATCAAATAAAGTAAATTTAGGTCTAGTCATTCTAGCAAATTTGCATATTCCACACTCTCTACAATTGAAGCACAGATTAGGAAATAAGTAATCTAAAACTCTAGAAGATGGATGACCCATTCTTTGATGCCAGATATTTCCATCGTTGACATGATTTACATTCAGTGCATGATTCATGGTTCTTATTTGATAGAGTCCATTGACAAGTTGTCCTTCACCAATCATCTTCTGAGTCATCTGATCCTGAAAAATGACATTAATAGCAGAAAATACTACATTGCAATTTAACTCCTTAGTCATTTTTGCAACCGATAGAAGATTGGTAGTAAGCTTAGGCATAACAAGCACCTTGCTAGTGTAACTTGTGTTAAAAAAATCTATGTTACCTAATCCTTTCACAGTTATAGGAGCGTCGTTGGCAGTGGCAAGAGGACCAATATCTCTAGAATGAACATATGAACTTAAGAAAGAAGATTTATTGGCCATGTGATCTGTGGCCCCTGAGTCAACTACCCATTGCAAATCCTTACCCTCAATGTTATTAACCATAGTAAGGGTCGTACCTGTTTTGCTTGTACCTTTGCCGCCTAATGTAATTGAGATGCCGGCTGTCCTTTGAACTTGAAGATCTTTTATCATTTCAGCCAGTTTATCCAGCATGATTTGGTTTTCCGATGAGGAGATGGCCGGATTCACTTGGCTAGAGTTGCTTTCCCTTTTGTCTTGACTGCGACCCATGCTTCTATAGGCTGAATTCTGCCTTTTGTCTAGTTTCCCATGAAGGAACCAGCAAGAGTCTCGAGAATGACCATTCCTCTTGCAATGAGTACATTTAACTTTTCTAGAGTCCTCACATTTGTGTTTAATAGACCTCTCACTGTTGGTGACATGGGCACTATTGCTTGTTGTAAAGGCCATTTTGTCTTCATTATGTGTCTCTTGACAACCATCAGCCAGCATATCCATAGCCTTACGCCGACTCTTCATGCATAAGCAAGGAAAAAACAGAAGCTAGAGAAGGCAGTTCGTGAGCCATAAGTATTTGACTACATTGCTACTCAGAATCATTAGGCAGTCCGGCTAGAATTTCAAAGATACTCTCCTGTTCACGTTGACGTTTGGCCTGAGTAAGATCTGAAGTCAATGATATATAAATATCCATTTCATCCCAAATTGCTTTAGAAGTACCAAGGTACTCACTAATAGATGACGTCCCCTTTTTCAAGCTGCCCTTCTTTTGTGCTAGTTGATACATACGGGCCGTATTATACTGCTCACCGTAACGATCTTTGGCACCTTGCCAAACTTCTTTTGCGGTTTCTAAGAAGGTGAAACTGGCTGCGATCTTGGGCTCCATAGATTTTATGAGCCAAGATGCTATAGTGTCATTGGTGGACCTCCATTCCTTGTATTTTGGATCGTTAATGGGTGGTTTCTTGGTACTACCATCAATATAATCTAACTTGGATTTCCCACTAGGAAATCGTGTAACAGCCTTAGACCAAGGCAAGTAGTTGAAATCATCGAGCAACGTACGAGTAATTTTGAGATTGGGGTTACCTTGTTCATGAACGTCAATCTTGTGCATTGATCCATCGCTGGTTTGAATGATGGTGGCTTCACCGTTGTCATTCCTTGTTTCCCTTTCTTGTTCCATAATGACTCACTGCTTGAAGCTCGAAGATTTTGCCTTAGAAGATCTTTTTACCGCTCTGATACCATGATAGACTGAGATTTAATGAAAGATAAGGATGATAGAGAGAAAAGAGGCTGCACCAGTTTTACGTGGTTTGGCTTTGCAGCCTGCATCCACGAGCAAGAGAAACCAACGTTTTTTATTTTGATAATAATTTTGTCAATACAATCAGTCATGCCCTTATACATCAAGAGAGTATTAAGGAAGGGAGGAGAGCGTGAGGCACTTCCATAAATAAGTAGTACGTTGGTTTATGACCATTGCCCAATTTACTTGCTGAGTGGAGACCAATTATGTTAATTGATCTTTGGAGAAGGTTGCTGTTCTAACCTATATTGATTTGCAACAGTTTTCTCAACATGGGCACATCATTGGATAAAAGCTGGGAATGACCTGCCCCTAGGCCTCGACATCTGGCCGGCACCGACCCCCGAAACCCGAGCTTGGGCCCGACTCAATGCCCAAAACCCGAGGTTGGGCTCGACCCGATTAAAAATATATATATTTTAAATATAAAATAAAATTTTTAAATACAAAACACATTTTTAATAATGATATATATATTATTATTAAATAAAAATAATATAAAAAATTAATCAGGCCGAATCGGGCCCCATTAGGCCGACCTGGGCTGGTCTTTCAGGCCCGGTATCAAGCCAAGTACCGGGTACCCGGGCCCGATGCCCAGGCTTCCCTGTCCTTGCACTTCTAAAACATCGGCAGGTGATCTGAGGCTACTGGCAACGACCATTAGCCTAGCCAAAGTTTTTTGCTACACTACAAAGGACAAGGGCGAGTCTTGGTTTTTGCGAGGGGATGAGTATTGGCAATGGAAATAGGGTTATTGGTCGTTGCCAATAGCTTGTTTTGTTGTTGTGGTTGTATTTGTTCACTAGGGATCTGATCTTGTGGGCTGGTGTGGCTAATTGCCCACACCAGCTATAATGTTTTTTTTACAATCAAGAATATAATTTAGTGAAGATCGTATGACCCTTGAACAGAACGTTTTTTGTTATTTGTGCCCTCTTGATGTTTTACATACTAAATAAATATATAATTTACATACATAACAGCTGGTGCAACACATTTTCTATGTAGTAAACAAATGACAACGAGGATACATAACAATGAATTTTAATTATATAAAAGAAACGAGTGCAATAGGTTTCTTGAGATACTGGCTTTTCATTTTTCAGTTCTACTTTCTCACCTTCTTTTCCTTCCTTCATAACTGTCTTCTGCTTTAAAGATTAGTGGGATCTTAAGGAGAGAAAATAACCCTGAAAAACCAGTCTAAAAATGAAGCTGATTATATATATATATATATATATATATAGAGAGAGAGAGAGAGAGAGAGAGAGAAATGTCATTAGGACAGACAGAACAAACAGGAAAAACATAAGAAAGACAAATGTCAGACAAAAGGGGCATGGTGTTTTGTTTTATGACCATCAAAATTCTGGACAAAGAACACCATAGTCCATAAGAACAGGACACTGGTATACAGGACGTCCAGTCCATTCTATCATATAGGACGACAATCAAACAACCTCTAAGGAATTGTTTGACGAATGGGATGCTTTATGAATCAGCTCAAAACTTTGGAATAGATTTATGAAACACTCACAAAGTGTATCAACTGCCAAACGACCACTAAAGAATATGTTAAAATGAATATGTTAAAATGTCTATGCTTCTTACCAGTTTGTCATTGGAAGCCTTCAAAACAAAAATATTGAAATGTTATCACTTTAACATTGCTTGGATTGCAGAAAACGGTGCAGCAACACAAAAATATGCATGCAATCCCCTATAAACGATGCCCGAACTGCTTACATGACTAGCTACTGTCCTCAGCCACTATGAGTCTTTCCCTGGCAAAGTGTTGCAATGTTAGTGTCTAGAAATCAGTGATATAGACAATGGATTAATTACTGTCAATGTATATTTAATAACCTATTTTATATCTCAATAAAACGAGGGGATCCCTCTGTTGTTTCCCAGCGAAAAATTACCTATTTGATGTCACGAGCAGTGGCACACCAATTACATTATTATACTTGAATATATGTTAGTTACTCGAATAGTGTATATGTTAAACTTAGAACACAATAACTCTTTAATTTGAAATGAACTTTAGGTACATGTTGGCTCGAGAGTCTATGCTTAAACCCTTGAAAGTAAGCTGTTATGGTGTTGTGCCAAATGTTTTGCCAAATGTTCATGTTGCCAAGCCACCCTTAAAAGTGTAGAGGAAATGATGGATGCTTAACAGTCTAATGGACGACGAGTGAGTGCAGACCATTTGCTCTGGACATCTTCCCCCAATGAAAAGAATGCTAGGAGTTAGGCTGGCTACATTTAACACGAAATAATTCAATAAGATATGCAGAAAAGAAACAAGGATGGTTAGGGAAAAGAATGCTAGAGTTAGGCTGGTTACCTTTAACATGAAATTATTCAATACGGTATGCATAGAATGCAATGACCAGAACATAAAACACAAGAATTCTTTTTTATGCGAAATTATCAAACATGCCCCATGTTTTACCATCCCAAAAGCTTATGCTTCCAAGCCCAGAGAACTCTGCCACCTGCCATCTACTTCTCTGCATGTGAATAGGAAAACCTATTTCTCATTGTAATCAAGCACATAATCATACCCTTTATTCTGTCAAATACATCATCAATGCAACATAGTTCAGCAAAAAACTCTAAAAAACTCACAGAAGAAAAAGGGGCTATGCCACAAAGCAGCAGAGAGAAAGAGAGGGAGATCGAGAAGACCTGTAAACCTTGTGGAAGGGGAAAGGAGGAGGTATCAAACAGTCCCTCAAGAGCAGTGAATATGAGTGTTGATGGTGACTGAGGCAGCAGCGGCGTGAGAAAGAAGCAGCAGTGATTTCTGGCGTGTTTCATTCGGGCAAAATCAGTTGGGAGGAGGAAGAAGAAGAACAACGACAAGGAGAAGAACAAAGGAAGGCCGAAGGGGTACCTGGCGTGAAGGTGGGAGCAGGAGCTGCAGCAAGAGCAAGAGGGACGACTGATGCATCTGAGGCAGCAGCAGCAAGAGAAGGGGAAAGGCGACGGATGCGTCTGAGGCAGCAGCGGCGAGAGAAGGCAGCAGCAGTGATTTCTGGGAGGTTTTATTTGGGAAAAATCAGTTGGGAGGAGGAGGAAGAAGAAGAACAACAAGGAGAAGAAGAAAGGAAGGCCGAAGGGGTACCTGGCATGAAGGGGTACCTGGCGTGAAGGCGGGAGCAGGAGCTGCAGCAAGAGCGAGAGGGACGACGGATGCGTCTGAGGCAGCAGCAGTGAGAGAAGGGAAAGGCAATGGATGCGTCTGAGGCAGCAGCCGGCGAGAGAAGGCAGCAGCAGCGGAAGAGAGACAGCAGTTGGAAGACAGCAAGTGCCCTCAGGTCTGGTCGTCTGGCTGTTAATTGTTGGACATTTGGCTCCACTTGCTTGCATGACACAGCGGTGGGCTTGGGAGTAAGGGGAAAGAGTAGCTTCAGCTTTCACTTGGATCGTGGGATGACCTCCTACTCATCTAAATTAGAGTATTATATACGTTATCATCTTATTTTCTAGGAAATGGGTTTAGATGGGCATATGACCACATGCAAGGCACTTGAGAAACATCAAGTGATAATGAGTAGGAAATGGGTTTAGACGGCCATATATGCGTCAAGAAGGATGGCTGGACCATTGATGGACCCAGCCCAGTTTCTTGGATTGCTTTTTTGACAGGTAACTACTGGTCGAACAGAATGAGCAACCACTCGTTCCACAGTTTAGTTTTCTGAAGAAAAGACTAGTTCGCATGACCCGTTCGGCACTGTTTGACTGGAAGGTACACAAGTCGGTATTGACCGGCATGAGCCGATGTCATTGGACATTGGTACGGGTATAAAAGGAAGGCCGAGGCCATCGCCTAAAATAACTCATGGAACTGGGAATAACATTATTGGTAAATAGAACTTGCATGTTATACTTTCACGATCAGTCGATTTAGAATCCACAGTTCAATTTTTTTTTGTGGCTTTTCTATTTATTTTTTAGATGTTTGTTTTATTAGATGATCACTTATTTTACATTTTTAGGATTTTTAAAATTTTTTCTATTTATCCCTTTTTTCTTATTTTTTCAAAGTCATTGTATTATTTCTTAAGAAAACCTCAATGTTTAAAACGTGAAGACGTTTTATCTTTTTTCTATGATCGAAACTATTATAAAGAACAATGAAGAAACGAAAACACAAGCAGGACAAAGCATGTCCCACGCTATTATAGATAACCTAGCCCCTAAGTCACCCGCACCGGAGTTGCATAGAATCGGGTGCGTACCGGACATGGGTGCAGGTCCGACTCACACTCGAGCCCAGTTAGAACGTCATATTATTAAATTACTTATATAATATATGTTGTTATGATATTTTCCTATGCAATGCAATTATTCAAGTATGTTATATACATTAATAACTAAATTTTAATAATAATATATATATGCTTATTCTGTTATATATATAATAAATTATTAATAATAATAATAAAATAACCTCGCCACACCGTCACATCTAAATTTTTTAGGATGTGCCACTCCGGCACCCGCACCCACACCCTGCCCTCAGGTGACATAGCCTGGCGTGACATAATGACTATGAACTAGCAAAAAAAGACTAAAAGCCCCTCCAATGAAAGGGAAAAAATGCCCAAAGGTCGACCCTTCTTTTAATGTTACTGTTCTGAGCATTTAACTCAAAAATTAGTTAGATTTATTAGATATTTTAAAAGGTGTTTCATGAATTTACCTTCTTTTTTGCAGCAGATTCACAAAAACCCCAAGGACAAGTTCAAACATATAATTAGGAGAACAAGTCCAAGTTAGATTTATCCAACAAAGTTATGATTCATAGCCTGAGGGCAGGGCGAAGCCAGAATTTTTTTTTCTTTTTTTTTATAGGGCACAAGTAATGACCATGGGGAGTTGACATAATGGGGTGGGGCTACTCCATATAACTGGACACAAGTGATGTAACTTCAATACTAGATTAACATTTCAAAGAGTGAGTTCTATGGGGCATATGCCCCTGGAGACTACACATCTCTTAGTGCTAGTGCGGGTGCATTTTTAGTATGATGTCATATAAAGATGACACCTTAACGCATAGAAAACAGTAGGTCTTGTATCCTAAGAGACGATAGGTTGGGTGAATGTTCCTCACGTTCACCACCTAAAAGCCATGTTTTTTTATTTTCTCAAGCTTGTTTGACGGGACAGAAAGTTGGTAAGATCTGAAACAGCTTATAAGCTGAGGGCGTGGTCAATCTTTAACCATTTGCACAGCCTACTTATTTGGACCACTTAGAAGTTGCAATGAGTGCAATGAATTGTAGGGATGTTGTCTGAATGGTTGGAGTGTCTCTTAGTAACTCTCCCCGTTCGAACACAGGACGTGTAAGTACTCTCATATATAAATTTGCGGATTTCATCTTCTGGATTTGGAAAGAAAATCCTCCGACTTCTCACAATACATATAAAAGTCGCTAGTACTCACAATTCTGTCTCTAATAAGTAATCGTGACGGTCAAAGGTCCACCACCACAAGTTCCGTTGCCCAAACTGTTACGGATGAAACTGGCCATCGTGTATTAGTTGTGTTTTTTAAGACATTAGTTGCTAGCATAATGGCCACAGAATGTGCCTACACTTTATTATAACTTTTACGATGGAATTTTCCGTCGCTTTACATAATGTTTTATGTGACGGTCATATTTTTTGCTTAACTTATTAATGTCTTTTAACTTTGCAACTAACGGTGCTAACCCTCCACATACAATGATGGCTGTTTTAGCATGCACAGTGTAGTAGCTAGCGACATATTTTCGAATCCCTGACACATGTTTGGAACGGATTTTGGGATCACTGTCGAATATGGCATCATGTGAATGTGGCTAAAATTCAGAACATATAGTACTTGCTTAATGTTTAATTCATTGATTAAAACTTTGTGCTATAAAGAAGGCATTAATTGAAGCGATGTTACTTTTATTGAAAAAAGAATATGATGCTTTTATATTTTGTATTTTTAAAAACAGAATATTGTTCTTAACATGTTCCATCTAAGAGAATTTAAAAGCCTCAGCGCAGGTTACACAAAAGACTTTACCTTGAGGGGCATAGCGTAGCTTGTCAAAAAGTTACAGAGTCAAACAGAAACAGGGTTACTTCGATGAACATAGCGTAACTGGTCGAGTTGAGGGGCTGGTGAGAGTCAGGTCGAGTTGAGGGGCTTTGTGAGTGGTCATCTATAGACATTTATAAATTGTGTTATTTTGTAGGAACCTGGGGGCCATGAGGTTGGGAATATGCTCACCTTGAAAGCAAATGAGAAACATCAAATAAAGCAATGGTTGTCAGGACAAAGATATTTATCTAAAAATCAAGCAAAGGTTGAACCATCAAAGGACCCAGTTTAGTTTCTTGGATCTGCTGCTGTGTTAGTGTTTGACCGGTCAGGACAGGCCAAGCATGATGTCGGCAATCCCTCCAGTTTTCCAAAGAAAAAAGAACTTCTGGTCTTGACAGAGCGACATTATCTTCAACAGGTAGGCCTGCAGGACTCGTTTGGCTAAGTGAACATTTTATGATTGTGTCATGAATCCTTTCAAAAATTGGGATAGATTCATGGAGCACTATAATTAATAATTCTTGAATCAGACCCAATTTTTAGGGCAAATTCACGCAACACTCACAAAGTGTTCCTGCTGTTATACAAACCTTCATAAATATTTTAATTCTTTGGACTGAACATTTGTTTTGTGCACTAATGCCCAATATTCATATGACAGTTGCATGCAACAGTCCGGTTTGCACCAGAAGTGTTGGTTAGAAGGCAATCAGTTCTTAGAGGTGATGTTAGCGACCATCAGTTTGTTTGATCGACTTTCAAAGGTGGCCATATATAATGAAAAAATCAGTTTTTCATAATGTGTTGGCTGCTAGAATGATATATATAGAGGGACAAAATTTTGATATAGAAAGCATATCTAGATGGGTGCTTTGTGATGTTACTTCATACGTAAGAAGGTGCGGTCCTTCCAGTTTTCACTTTTCACCTATTCAAATCAGACCTTAGGTATGCAATATCTTGGATCATATAGATATGTAGCCCTCGACATACTTCATGAAAAGGATCTAAGATGCCCACCTAAGCAAGAAATTAAGTTTAAGGTCTCTGAGAAAACTTGTTCCAATAGATGGATGAGCAAATGCTAGTCCATCAATTCGAGATCTAATTCCAGATTTTTTAGAGTGACATAGCATCTACATCATGACAATGATGGTAGACAAACTGCAGATTCTCCTAATCACCGCTCCCTTTTCTTCCATCCATTTGAGTCACAGCGGGATGTGAGATCAAGTTGCGTGCACATCCTTATGGACTCACAAGTATGCAGTTATCATACCAAAAAAGATGGGGTTTTAGGTATTTTCAATTTTCTAATGAAGTAATGTTGATTTTAGACTTTTTAACTTTTTCTTAACCTCTTTTTCACCCTTTTAAAATGTTTCCTTTTCATTATATACAGGGAAAAAAGAAGGGGTTTGGGGTACTTCTGAACTTTTTTATGAAATGATGTCTATTTTAGACTTTTTAACTCTTTCATAACCTCTCTCCTCTCTCTCTCTATATATATATATATATATATATATATACAATCTTCTTCTTTTTTCAAAATATATTTTTCTATAATACCATTCCTTGGACCGGACACTCTACTTCTCATTATGACTGTTACATTAATAGAAATATGTCGGTTTGGCCATTGTCCACCCGAACTCCAAACCTGGTTATGTGTAAAAAAATTTCTTGCGTTTGTATGGTTACGATGAAAAAAAATAGGAAGACAAAAGTGGAAGCAAAAAAAATACAATAAAAGACATACCTTTTAAAAAATTGCTAAAATGTCCCCCTATTCTTGAGTATGTACGTTGGGTGCCCATATGGGGCACTCAACTCAATCTACCCGAACTCAGCTGAACGCTTGCCACTCACTGTCTCTTCATGAGTAACTGTCACCTCTCTCTCTCTCTCGATTTAGCCTAATTTGTTTTTTTATTCAGAAACAGCTCTTAAGGATGGTGGAAAGATTAACGGAAGATGTGGACTATGAGAGAGAGACATGCATGGAATATTCTTGTGTCAGATTTCCATTGCATCCATGGGTCACATTTTTACTTGGAAACACAGTCACCAGTTTGTTTACTTGTGGTGCTATCCTCCAACGCTTCATTGGGTGATTCCTGCCCCAACGCATCCCTAGACCTTCCAAGCAGGATTAAAGCTAAGAATTCCTGCCGACCTTTTCTTCGAATCTCTGAATTTGAACAAGGTGCTTGAGAATTACAGGCTTAGCCTCCCTGGCCGTGAAACCTAAATAATTTGTATTTGTATCATTATAGAAAAAAAAAACAATCTTGGAAAGTGAGAAGACGCATATATAACCTATGTATTATGCATAAACGTTCAGGTGGGGATCTGCCCATATAGAAAACATATAAATATTAAACATCAATCAAGAAGAAGTTTTACGGTGAGTCCGGCCATCTAAAGAGAACAACTGGACGATCGATGGATCGAGCCCAGTTTTGAGAAATCCAGGACTTGTCAAATACAATGAGCAGCCATTGATTCAACAGTTTTGTTCTTGGAAAAGGACCAATCTCATTGGTTCGCAGTTTGAATGGGTCACCGCAAAACACAGTAACTTGTCGGTGGCAAAGCAAGATATTCGCTGCTGACAGAAGGCCCTTCAGAAAATCAGTGGCCGAGGGATGCCACATGCTAATCAGCAAAATAGCTACAGAGCTTCGACAATGTAAACTAGTAATTTTTGTGTGCCTGTGTGGGCAATTGCCACACAAGTCCACACGTTCCTGCATGATTCTTGATAAATAGGAGTTGCCTATTGTGATACTTATCAGTCCTCCTTAATGATTCTTTAATTATTCATACTCTCACATTCTGTTTTTCTCGTGTAAAAGTTGGTTGGAGTCAGCCGCTTTCAATTGTATTGGGGCTTCGCTTGGGTTGATCCAAAGTGTTATACAAATCGGCCAATATTTATTTATTGTTTACTTAGAAGAAACTGTCTTTTCCATAAAACTACTAAGGCCATGCCCTTATGCTTTCAAGATTTTGTCCTGCTTCGAGGCTTAGGTGGACATACTGTACATCGTCAACTCCACTTGCCATGGTTTGCAATCCAGAGAAATAACACACTAGAATGTGACAGCGGCCACAAGATTCAAACCTCGAACTCCTTGGATATGAACTACTTGCCACCCAGTTGCCCTATGTGCCTTGAGGCAATCAACCAATCTTTATTCAAGTGATTCTGAATGAAGCATGATATAGCCAATTCATCATCAATCGCCCATTTTAAAAGATGCAGAAGTGCTTTCGGGTTTCTTTCAGTTTCCACTTGATTTCACATTTCACTTAAAGAAATTTCCAAAATATTGACAAAGTAGCTCTCAGCCTCGATCTCACTCTCAAACTGCAGGCCCACATGGACCATCTAGAGTCTAGCATCCACAGTTTGCCATCGCCCATCGATGTTGAAGACTCAGGCAACCATCCATGGCGTCGTTGAGGAATCGATCAATGACATCACTGGAGTTGGCCAAAAAGGGCATCTGCAGTTTTTCCAATCCATCCCTCCTCTTTGGTCATGTCAACCTGCCGAACCTAGGGATGTCAGAGGGTTGGGTTAGGTCCGACCAAGCCTTCTGTTTTTTAACTTAAATTTTTTCATTCCAAAACAGACTGGTTACCTCAGGGGCTGTCTGACGACAGTAACACATTGTTATTAATGTCTCCTACTGTACATGCAACACTGTAACAAGTCTTCTATGAATCTGTCTTATTTGCTAGGACAGATTTATGGGGCAGCAACAATGTATTACTTTGCCAAACAACATCTTAAGAACCTACTTTTATGTTTGAAAATCGACCAAAGGTTGAATGTTCTTGTTGGGTTTTTGGATCTAGATATTAGACCAAATGTAAAATCACATACAAAACCCAGAAGCAAAAAGTAGGTGGATATATGTGTCTATGTATATGTATGTATTGTGCTTTTGTGTACTGGATGCTCCAATTTTTTAAACCATTAAAAATTAGTCTTTAAATGCATTGTTAATTGTTGTAAAAACACTAGGAACTGTTGCTATGTACATGTCGTAAACTATTGCTAGTCCTCATTTTTTACAGCCACCCAATAAATGCATTGAGCTGTAAATAAATGCATTGCTTAATAAAATGCACTATGTGATCTACTGTGAGAGGTTGGAAGATTTCTCTATCCAGAGCTGGGTGGAGAAGTTCGAGGACATATATATATGATTTTTGACCAAATGTATAGCCTAAAAAAAACATCTGTGTGATCTTTGGTCAAATTTAGATTTGGGATTTGGTTCTTTTGCAAGACACAAACAATCAAAGATGCATAGATGACAATACGTGGGTTTTTTTGTTTTGAATAATTTTTCATAAGGAGTTTTGTTTTGTAAAGCACTTGTTGGAGTTCGATTGATTAAATACACGACTGGTCCAACAAGCCAAGGCAAACCAGATGGAATTAAGGGCTCAGCCAATCTAAAATGTCATGGTGTTTCTTTCAACTACACCATTTCGTTGTGGTGTATAAACACATGTCTGTTGATGAACAATGCTTTTTTCATGAAAAAAATCATTCATCCCCTTAAAAAAATCGACTCCGTTATAAGTTTTAACAATTTTAACCTCAGCTTTATATTGCCTTTCTATCATACTGATAAAATATTTTAATAGATGAGTAGTTTCATGCTTAAATCACATCAAATAAACCCACACTGCTCTAGTATAGTCATCAAATAAACCCACACTGCTCCAGAAAATAAGGCTTGGGAATATGGCCCCAAATATCACAATGCAACAAATCAAATGGATGATTTGAACAAGAGACACTTTCATTAAAAGGTAATCTAGACTGTTTTGTTAGTTTGCATACGTCACAATAAAATGTTTACATTTTAATGCTAGATTATGGCTGAGAAAGTAGATAATTCATGGCTTGTGATGGATGCCCAAGTCTAAGATGCCATATATCTGTTCACTTGAGACTACAGTTCATTGCCAAGGTTAATGTGAAAGATCAGAGATCTTACATACGAACAGGCCATCTCTCAAACTACCCAGTCCAATCATTGTCCTAGAATTCAGGTCCTGCAAGGAGCAACCATTGGAACCAAAGATGACTTGACATTTAGTAAGTGAAACAAGTTTACTTACTGATACAATTTGGAATGTAGTAAACATTTTTTAGTATCAAAGAAAGTTGTAGAGAGGCTTCACCAATATGAGTAGCATGTACCATGGTTCCATTTGGTACTTTTATGGGATAAGGTGATTGTAAGACAATAACATTAGACAGAAAATTAAGGGACGATGACATGTGGTCAGAGGCACCACTGTCAATGATCCATGTGCTTGATTGTGAATATATCATACCTGCAAAATGAGATTGACCATTGGGCAGCTGTGGCACAAGAGCAGTTCGATCTTTAAGAAGTTGTTTTAACTTATTGTATTCATCCATGGTTAGAACATGAGCTTGATCCTTGCTTCGATTAGGCAAAACAATAGACACTGAAGCATTAAAATGTATTTTATCTCCATCTATGGCATTAGTACCACCAGCTCTTTGTTTTCCTCCTTTTAAGTTGGGAGGGCATCCATTTAGCTTGAAACATCTCCCCCTTGAGTGACCTACTGTGTGGCAGTGACTACAATATAAAGAAAAAGAGAGAGAAAGGCAAGAAGAAAGGAGACAAAGTTTGACGTGGTTCAGTTCAGGAGAACCTTCGTCCACACTAGGAAAGGCTTTCTTGCCGTTTTTCACACTATTCATCCTATGTACATCAATATATTATATAGGGCAGCATGAAGCAGCATAAATCACCCTGTAACCGATGAGAGATTTTTGGATATAATGATTTCATTGGTTTCTTTATTTCCCTCTAACGTTTCAATTTGAGAGACGTGAGCCAATTCAACATCATTATGATCTTTCTTTTTCTCTTTTCTTCTTAACGTTTCATCAGGATCATTTTCTTTTTCTCCTTGACTTTTAGTGTAAGAAACGTGGCCAGATCAGGACCATTATGGCTCACGCATGATAATCGATTGTTTGAATTTGATTTATACCTTCCATTTGTTGGGGCCATTACTGATTGACATTGCATAGGAAGATTCGTTTGATGCTGAGTGTGACGTTGCAGTTTCCATTTTCTGTTTCATTTTGGTGAGACATTGTAGTTGTGTTGGGTGTTTCAGCATTTGAGTGAAAACTTCCATTTGTTCCTTGCAGCTGTCGATGCCATAGCTGGATGTTGCAGTTGATTTGGGCATTACATTATTTGATTGAAAACTTCCTTGTTGGCTCGATTTGTCAAAATTGTCGTGAGCCAGATTTGAATAGTTTTCTTTAATATGCCCCGTAAATGGGAATGGCTGATGACTTTGAGTTTGTCTTGTAAGTCAAAAAATTGATCTTTCCTCAAGGCTTTGGTGCATATGTCTACAATTTGGCCAGAAGAATTGACGTATCTAGTGGTCAGGCGCCTTGAACTGGTCATTTCGCGCACATAATGATAATCAATCTGAATATGTTTTGACTGATTGTGGAAAACTGGATTTTTGGTTAAATAAAGTGTGTTGATATTATCACAATGAAGAATAGGTGCTTTCGTAATTGTAATGCCAATATCTCGAAGGTTTTGAAGGAGCCAAGTCAATTCTACAGCTGTTGATGCCATGGAGCAATATTCAGCCTCCGCGCTGGATCGAGCGACGGTGGATTGCTTTTCTGCACTCCAGGAAATACAGTTAGCTCCTAGGAAAGTACAGTACCCTATCATGGATCTTCTGGTGAGATGGCATCCAGCCCAATCCGCATCTGAGAGGGCATATAGATCCATGGTGCTTTGAGAGAGGATATGAATGCCATAGTCGGTAGTTCCTTTGATATATCAGAGAATACGCTTGGCAATTTGAAAGTGAGCTTGAGTTGGATTTTGCATAAATTGGCTGATAAAATTCACTGAAAAAGTTATCTCTGGTCGAGTGATTGTCAAGTATTGTAATGCTCAAACTATATCATGATAAAGAGTTGGATATGAAAAAGGTGAAGTATCTAGAAGAGCTAGCTTGGCTGCCATAGGGGTGTTCATAGGTTTGCAATCAAGCATTTGAGCTCTTTCCAAAATGTCCTAAGCATATTTCGTTTGAGTGAGAAACAGACCATCGTAGGTATGCAAGGCTTCGATCCAAAGAAAATAACTTAGTTGCCCCATATCTTTCACTAGAAATTTGACTTCAAGCTTGGAGATAAAATTCTGAATTCAGTTAGAAGAGCTGCCTGTAAGAACCATATTGTCGACGTAAATTAAAATAATAAGACAATGGCCATTTTCATGAAATGTGAACATGGATGGATCTGAATAGCTGCTCTGAAAACCGTAAGTGAAAAGAAAATCACTTAGCCATTGAAACCAAGCTCTAGACACTTTCTTTAGCCATATAGTGCCTTTCGAAGATGACAAACATGATGCAGTAGAAGAGGATCTGCAAACCCCGGTGGTTGTGACATATAGACCGTTTCATGAAGCGATCCATGTAGGAAGGCATTTTTTAGATATAATTGTTTGATGTTCCATTTGAAGATGGTAGCAATAGAAAGTACAAGTCATATAGTAGTTGGTCGAATGATGGGAGAGAAAGTCTCTCGGTAATCGATCCCTTCTACTTGAGTGAAACCCCAAGCAACTAGGCATGCCTTTAAACGATCAAGACTTCCATATGCTTTGGGTTTGGATTTGAAAACCCATTTTGATCCAACGACGTTCATGTAAGGTTCTCTTGGAACTAAATCCCATATATTATTAGATCTTAATGCAGTCATTTATTCTTCCATGGCCGCTCTTCACCCATCATGCTTTAGAGCTTGTTGAACTGTTTTGGGCTCTTTGGGAATACTGGAATAGATGGTATGAATGTTGGCATACTTAGGATTAGGTTTGTGAATGCCTACCATAGCTGTAGTTAACATCGTTCGGTTTCCTAGAGACATTGATCTAGCCATAGATCTTGTTACTATGGTTCGAGTTCCCATAGAGGTTGATTGAAGACTGGTGTCACTTGTAGTTTCTGAACTATGTAAGCTTGGTGGAGAGTTTGGTGTTGGATCAGGTGGATCGGCTGGATGAATATTTGTATCGAGAGATCTATCTTGTGGCATGCTTTATTGGAGATCATCATAGACATTTAGACATGGATCTGGTGTAGGGCTGGAACCAGATTAGGGGTGATCGGAAGTT
Source organism: Nymphaea colorata (assembly GCF_008831285.2). Taxonomy (NCBI): domain Eukaryota; kingdom Viridiplantae; phylum Streptophyta; class Magnoliopsida; order Nymphaeales; family Nymphaeaceae; genus Nymphaea; species Nymphaea colorata. The sequence continues at coordinate 26,114,218 of NC_045143.1, forward strand.
GGCATGGTTCTATCACTTGAAGTCTCGATATCAACAAAGGATAAAAAATCACTATCCATGACATCGTCCTTATAGAGAGAAGACAGATTTTTGAAAGGGAATGGGTTTTCATCAAAGAGGACATGCCTGGATATGTATAGACGTCTGGAATTTGGTTTGAAACATTTGCAACCATTATGAAATGTGTTATATCCAATAAATATACATGGAACAGATTTAGGGTCAAATTTGTTTTGAACATATCCTCTCAAATAAGGGAAGCACCTGCTGCCAAAGATATGCATGCTGGAATAATCAGGAATCCTTTTAAACAATATAGAGAAGGTGACTGCATAGACAATGTTGAGGTGGGAAGCCTGTTCATAAGAAAAACAGCTGCTGAGAAGGCATCAATCCAAAATCTCTTTGGTGCATTTGAATGAAAGAGCAACGTTAGACCCGATTCAGTGATGGAGCGATGCTTGCACTCTGCTTTGACATTTTGCTCGGGTGTCTTGGGGCAGGAATACTGCCGTTTAATTTGAAGGTTGTCGAGATATAATACGAAGCAGGAGCTTGTATATTCGCCACCTCCATCACTTTGGAAAATTTTTATTTTACTGTCAAATTGGCGCTCAACCATTTTGTGAAAATGAACAAAGGCATAAAAAAAATCAGATTTGTGTCTTAGAGGGTAAAACCATGTGAAATGGCTATTGCCATTGACAATTATAGCATGAAACGATATTGTTCTCGAGATATAACTGGTGCCAGTCCCCAAAGATCACTGTGAATTTTTTTTCAGTGGGAAAGAAACAATATCGTCTTTTTCAGTAAAAGGCAATTTGCAAGTTTTTTCCATTTGGCAACTAGCACAAACCGAGAGAGAAATATTAGGTAAAACATCAATATATTCCTGGTTTTTAAAAAAAGGGAGAACAACAGATTGAGGATGTCCCAAACGTGCATGCCAAAACTCTTCCGTCACTTGTGGGAAACGTGATGAAAAGAAAATCTTATGATTGCTGTGATTGTTCACTACATAGAGTCTGCCTTGTTCACTCCCTATTGCCATTACTCTGCCCGTCCTTCTGTCCTTTAGGGTGCATCAACCAGAGGTGAATTCGAAATCGTATGGAAAATCATTAGTCAATTTGCTAACATAAATGAGATCTTTAGTGAGGCATGGAACATAGAGAACATCGTTAATAGAAAGATTTGGAGAAATATCAGCCTGTCCAATGTGTGTGATTGCAATACGTTGCCCATTTCCAACAACAGCTGTATCGGAGCCAAAATAAGGAGAGATGTTCTTAAGTTTACATGTGTCTCTTGTCATATGCATTGTAGCTCCAGTATCAACTAGCCAGCCGAAATCTTGCGGATCATTAATTGTGAGAGCTGCGAGGGCTTGAATGGCATCTTCCACTTGGAAGGAATGATTGAACCGATTGTAACATTTAATCACAGAGTAATTCTTTTTATTTCAAATTTGACATATGATACCTTTGGAAGAATCGGAGGAGTTGCTGCGCCATCGCATTTTGGCGGTTGAGGAAGATTTGCATTGTATCCTGTTTGAGAAGGATTTGAATTGTATCCTCCTCCATGAGAGGGATTAAAGGTGTACCCCCCTCCACGTCCTCCTCTATAGTGTCGTCCTCACCCTCGGGAGACATGGTAAGTGCCCCGAGACCCGTTTTGCCCTTCACGTTGAGCATAGAAGGCAACTTGAGGTGAGGTATCGGAATTGAGAAATTTGTTTCTCACTTCTAGACTTTGCAACAGAGAGACCAATTCTTCACAAGAAGGTACTGGTGGCTTGAGCATAGCCATAACGAAAGGCTCATAGGCTTTCCATAACCGTTGGAGAAGCCAGAAGGCTTTCTCTTTGTATCCAATAGTTTTTCCAATAGTAGCCAAGTCGTCACATTTGGCTTTGAACTTGGCGACATATACTTCAAGGGCATTGTTACCCTTTTTACATGTTGTAAGCATGTGTGTGAGATGAAATCCCCGTTCTTGGGATTGCTGGGTGAAAGCATCAACATGAATGGGCCAAATCTCTTGAGAAGAGTTAAATCCAACAACTAAACCAAGGACATTTTCAGACAAGTACCAGTAATCCATCCCTTTATAAGGCGATGGGATCAATGCCAAGATTCAAACTTGGGATTGGAGGTCAACTGTTGTGGATCAGCAGGATCAACAATATGGCCTGGTGGAGCAGGAGAACCTACGACCACACTAGGAAAGGCTTTCTTGCTGTTTTTCACACTATTCATCCTATGTACATCAATACATTATATAGGGCAGCATGAAGCTGCATAAATCACCCTGTAACCGATGAGAGATTTTTGGATATAATGATTTCATCAGTTTCTTTCTTTCCCTCTAATGTTTCAATTTGAGAGACGTGAGTCAATTCAGCGTCATTATGATTTTTCTTTTCTCTTTTCTTCTTAACGTTTCATCAGGATCATTTTTTTTTCTCCTTGCATTTCAGTGTAAGAAACGTGGCCATTTTTTTTTCTCCTTGCATTTCCCCTATCTGTACTCTCTCTGTGTGGTTATAGAATAGAAGAGAGAGTCTTTTTGTGGATGTAGGCTGATTTTAGCCAAACCTCGTTACACCTGTGTGTTCATCTTTTCTTTCAACTTGGTATCAAAGCCTGCAACTGCTTTCACCGTGGTCTTCCATATTTTGCATCTTTCTAGAGCCACGCTTCACCTGTCTGGTGCACGATCATTGTTTGATGCCGGCACCATCGTTTTCCAGCCACTCTCTCTGTTGTGTCCCCTGTTGCATCTCCTGTTCCTCTTCCTACATCCACAGTTTTTGCGTAACAAGGGAAACCACAGAGGAGCGTGCGGTTTCATGCTCTTTTTTTTGTGGTGAGCAAGTGAAAGCCACCAAGGCCTTCACCAAGGAGGGTGCTTCTCCTTTTAGTGTTTGAACAAGGGTGTGGCACAGAGTGTATTGTTTCCTGCCTTCTTCGAGGCACATGCCTTCCTTTTGGAGTGTGTTGTTTCCTGCCTTCACCGAGGCACGTGCCTCCTTTTTTGTCTAAGGAAGGCCATGCTCTTTCCAGCCTTCACCGAGGAGCATGCTGTTGACTTCTTTTTTGTCTCTCAACAAGGGAAGGTCACGCTGTTTACAGCCTTCACCAAGGGGCGCACTGTTTCCTTTTGTGTTCACCTGTTCACCGAGGAGCATGCTAACAAGGGAGTGCCACTGAGGCCTATCTGCCCCTTCAGTCGCCCGATCCGCCTCCTCAGTCACCTTTTTTGTTTATCAGACTCAAATCGTATTGACTGTGCTCGTCGACTGTTGATTGAATGAGGGAGAAATTTCTAGTATAATATGGCTGCATTGTCCTCTTCTAACGCTCCTCGCACTCCTACTCCACCAGGTACATAATGGAATGCTTTCTCAAGTTTGGTTTCAGTCAAGCTTGATCGATCAAATTATCTTCTCTAGCGTTCTCAAATTGAAAGTGTTATGAAAAGTCAAAATTTGATCAAGTATGTTAATGGAAAATGTTCTGCTCCACCTGAATTTCTTGATGAACCACACACACAAGAAAATACTGCTTATGATTTATGGTATCGTGAAGACCAACTTGCACTAAGTTGGATCAAAGTCACTGTGACTCAACCAGTCATGTCACAACTGGTTCATGTTGGCACGGCTATAGATGCTTGGTGATCCTTGAAAAACAGTATGCCTCACAAAATAATCTTCGTATTATTCAGCTGAAAAGAGAATTACAAAACATAAAAAAGGGAGGAATGTCTATGACTGAATACCTTCAACATATTAGTTTCTTACATGATTCTCTTAGCAGAGTGCAGCACTTTGTCTCAGATACAGACCTTGTTCTCTATACCTTGAATGGACTGAATTCTGAATATGAATCTTTTATTACCACTGTTACTGTATTCAAAGATCTGCCTTCATGGTCTGAATTATATGATACGTTAATTACTCAAGAGCGATGATTGGAATGCTTTCTTCATCCCAGATGACTCAGGTTGAAGCCACTGCCTCTACAGAATATATATATATGTATATATATAATCAATCTTCTTAGTCATCTTTTTCTTACAAGATATATCTTTCTATATAGAGTACCTTCTTGGACGGGACACTCTCTTTTTTGCTATGACTGTTTTATTGACACAAATCTGTTCGTGTTGGCCCATGTCCACCCGAACTCAGCTGAACGCTCTCCACTCATTGCACTCATCATGAGCAACTGTCATCACCCTATTTCTCTCTCTCTCCTCTCTCTGATTTGGCCTGATTTGTTTTTTTTTATTCTGAAACAGCTCTTAAGGTGGAAAGACTAACGGAAGATGTGGACTGTGAAAGAGTCATGCATGGAATATTCTTCTGTCAGATTTTTCTTTCTTTGACAAGTAGCCTAAACCAGTGTTGTTAGAGGTGCACACCTGCAGAGGAGGTCTCTGTGCATCCCCTAGAAGAACGCCTCAAAAAATCTGAGTGATGCATCATTGACCTAATTAAGGTGTGTGGCATGACGACTAATTAAGGTGTGCGGCATATATATATATATATATGCGTGTATATTGAAATCGGACAGCTATTTTTGTGCTCAATGGTTATTTTGTATCATTAAAAACAGCTGTAAAAGTTGTATTCCATTATTTAAAACCATGGTCAGGCAACTGATCGTTGCAAATGCATCTTTTGATGGATTCGAGGTGACAATCACCTAGAAGACGTTGCTAGGTTGTTGCATTTGAGAACTCATGGAAAACCCGTGCTGGGGACATCCAGCTACAGCTTGATAGGGAAGAGCAGCGACCTTTTAGGGTTGACAGATTTGGAGTTTAAGAAAGCTGTGGCATATAGAGAAAAGTCGACGTCATTAATTGTTTTAGAGCTACAAAATAAATGGAGACATGCAAAACATGATGTAACTTCACAAGAAACGGACCAAGTATTGAGGTCTTTTCATGTATGACTATCAAAGCTAGTGCTATCTGGATGATAAAATCATGAAATAGGTTGATTCAATCCAATTTTCACATGTAAAATGAAAAAAAAAATGTAAAATAGATGACAAGAAGACACCAAAGTACAAATTAAGAACAGCAAAGAAACAACAATACATTCTTTGTCTTTCTCCTGGCCTTGCTTGTCTTCAATTTAGTTGGCCCGAGAGAATTTGATTGTTGTTGGTGGTGGCCTTGTTTGTCTTCGATTTAGTTGATGTAGTAGAGCCCATGTATCTCTTTCGTATCCATCACCAAATCCTCCTTTGGGGTTTCTGGAGAAAATAACGTGGCAATCAAGATATTTTGGTTAGTTTGCTAACCGATGGCTATTAGGAAATTTCTGTAACATAGAGCTGTGCTAGATTTGTCAACAAGAGGAAAATGTCTAATTCCTTTAAACTGAAGTTGTTGATCCATGTGCCATCTGTATTTGAAGTTGGCATACATGGTTTTGTATTTTCTGGTGGAAGATTTGGATCATTCCCAATTAAGTCTTCTATCCTAAAGCTCGTTTCGTTTTCCACCACTTATTGCAAACCCTAAGAATGGAGCTTTTAGCTATCCTGAAGGATTTCTCGCTGTCGGATTGGTTCGTCTCTTCTTCTCTGCTGCTTCTATTTTCTTTTGTTTCGTCCTTTTTTTTAAGTTGTACTGTGGCATCCATTACTCTTTGGATGTTTTAGTTTCATTTAATACAAACTCTCTCTCTCTCTCTCTCTCGTGTGTGTGCATGTGCATATATATGTATATATAAATAACATACCACTTAGGTAAGGGACAGAAGCCGGGCCTATTAAAATTCCTTTTCTTTATAATTTAGCACTATCTTAAAATATATTTGGTGATAAACATACATTAAGTTAGTTATTTTTTATTTTATTAATATACCATAATAATTAGAAAAGGAATGGCACTTATAACATCAAAATTTTAGTAGTAGAAAAAATACTTTTTTTATAAAAGTAATTTGAACTTAAACATTGTTTAGATTAAATTAGTGTTTATGATGAAGACATTAGGAAATTCATATTTTGTTCAGAACACTTTTTAACACAAATATAAGAGGTCTGTTGGTTTTTGTTTGTGATCGAGGTAGTGTGTGTGTGTGTGTATATATATATATAATGTAAGAGGTCTGTTGGTTTTTGTTTATGATCCAAGTAGGGTGTGTATGTGTGTGTGTATATATATATACATATATATATATATATATATATATTGTAAGAGAACTGTTGGTTTTTGTTTGTGATCGAAGTAGTGTATGTGTGTGTGTGTGTATATATATATATTGAAAGGTGAACTGACTTTTTAGAGTTATTCAGCCATCTAATCGTGGTTGTCCGATCTAACTTGATAGATAGTTAGGAGAAAAATAAAGAGAAAGAAGTGATGTATTTTCACTTCTGTTGGTTTTTGTTTGTGATCCAAGTAGGGTGTGTGTGTGTGTGTGTGTATATATATATATTGTAAGAGGTCTGTTGGTTTTTGTTTGTGATGAAGTAGTGTGTGTGTGTGTATATACTTATATATATATATATATATTGAATGGTGAACAGACTTTTTAGAGTTATTAAGCCTTCTAATCAGGGTTGTCCGATCTAACTTGATAGATAGTTAGGAGAAAAATAAAGAGAAAAAAGTGATATGTATTTTCATTATCTATTATTAGTTATATACACACATGCATAATATATATATATATAATTTTCAATGACAGTGCTATCTCTTTTATAACAAAAAATATTGAGAAAGTCTTATCAATGTAAATTATTTGTTTCTATTCAACAGGGTGGTTCCCCTCTTTTTTGACTTCTCCACACTAAAAGTGAAGTGTGTGGAAGAAAGAAATAAAGTGACAGCTCCACGTGTTTTGAGTTCTTATGCACGTCTAGAGAGAGGGGGAGAGAGAGCAAACAGAAGATGGAATTCCTTCCGGCATTAGCTAGTGACGATCGGCAACCATGAAGATCATGAGACTGTGGTGTTGGTACTGTGAATAGCTTTAAAATAGGGAAGGGAAGCTGGTCGATCAAGGCAGGGTGTCTTTCAGATGTGGTTCCATTAGCAAATGTGTTTTCTATATGCTTTTGTGGTGATGCTGCTTTGTGTTGAAGTCGGTGATATACGTGAGAGACTTCCTTCATAAAAAAGGATGAAAAGTTGCAGAAACTTGTTCTTCTGCTTGAAGAGTCATAATTAGCACATGTAGAATCATATAAATTAGACTGTCAATTGCTTCTGATGTAACAGATTTGCATTTTTCTTGTTGCCATGGTATTCATAATTCCTGTCTTCGATAGCCACCATATTGCCATGGGAAGCACAATCTACCAACTTCACATAAGTATTTTGATTCGAGCCTTTCTATTCCACCTCTAAGTCTGCGTCTTTCCCACCAAGACAGGAACTTTACTATCAACAATGTCATATCATGTAAATTAATGGTTTCTATTCAACGGGGCCATTCCTCTCTTTTTTTACTTGTCTACCACTGAAAGTGAAAGTGTGGTGGAAGAAAGAAACAGAGTAACAGCTCCATGCCCTTTGACTTCTCTTGCATGAAGAGAGCAAGAGAGAGAGAGAGAGAGCAAGAGACGGGAATTACATGTTTTGTTCTTATTTTAAATAGTAGTCTGTGCTGGCGAGTGGAAAAGAGAGATGAGCCCGACAAATCCTAAGATCTGTTTTAGCAAAAGAACTGAAGTATGCAACTTTAGTTTGAAAGCGGAGAGCGCTTCAGGGCGTAGTGGATCCTTCAGGTCCCTTTTTCAACAGTACCGAGGAGTAACCAGTCATTACATAATCAAGATGGTTGAAGTTTTCTTGGGAATAAGATGAATGGTGAAGAAGTTTAACAACACTCTGATTGTTTGAATCTCAAGATAGAAGGAGCTACAAGTGTACACCAGTAGCAACCTATTTCCCCATGTAACTTCTTATATAAGGTCATTTCAAACGTGCTGGCTCTTAGAGAGGCTTTAGGCAACACAATCCCAATTGTGAAATAAATTTTTCATTGACCTATTATAGCACCTGTTTGGATGGAGAGAAATTAGTATAAAAGGAAAAGAATGGAAAGGGAAAGAAAGGATTTGGGAAGAAAAGGAGAGGAAAGAAAATAGAATGAAACAAATTGTTATAAAAGCTTGTTTGAATAGAAAGAAAAAGAATTGTTCAAACTATGTTTGTTTAAACTACATAAAGGAAAAGAAAGAAATAATTTAAGTTGTTTGAATAGAAAGAAAGAACTTTATTTTGATTTGCACACTGGGAAGGCACAAATGACAAGAAAATGTGGATGAAGCTGGACTAGGGCTAGCTAGATGATAAAATCTTGAAGGGTCTGGTAATTAATAGCCATCATTTTCTTTCTTAATAAGACCAGAAAAAATATGTTATCAATTAAACATTTTCATTATTTGGGTCAAATGACTCATAAATCCAGTGTTTCTTTGGTCAATGTTTGCCATGAGCCAGACCCAACTAGCATTCAATCGACCATATTTTTTGTGTTAAGACTGTACCAATTTAAAAAATAAATACACTCTATAGGATCTTCCCTTGTGCCGGGTGAGCAAGATGGGTATTTCATCCTACCGCTCAACAAGAGGGGTATTTCATCCCTAGAGCCAATTCTGTATCAGGTGTACCACAGTTGCAGGTTCATTGAAATTCAACATAATCAGCCTCTGTGATGGTAAACCCTAAATAAAATGTACTTATTTCATTGTCAGAAATAAATAATGAATCATGACTAGTTTAGACATATAATTGAGCAAGGTCATCTGTAGACTTAGATAATGTTTGTTATTTGTTGGGTTAGGCATCTTCCCAGATAGAAAACATACTAGAAGCATCAAACAAATCAATGCTAGTGGGAATATATATATATATATATATATATATTGAGTGTGTGTATGTGTGTGTTGAAATTAGGCAGCTATTTCTGTGTCGGATGGTTATTTTGTATTGTTCAAAACTGCCATAAAAGTTGGATTCCATAATTGAAAACCATGGTCAAGCAATTGATCGTTGCAAATGCATCTTTTGCGATGTTTTTTATCGACAACAAGCAAACAAATAACCATCCAGCCGTGGAGGTTCATCTTTGAATCACTTGAATATTCAGAAATGATTGCTCCAATCGATTGTTAATCACCCATTTTAATTACCCTTAAACATGTTTAAAGTATGTTGACATTCGTTTATTTTCCAGTCAACGTTGTAAAATATATGGATCATATGAATATCCCATCAAAGGATGTAGGATGGCCCAGCAAAGCAAAATTACTATGATCTTTCAAAAAATTGATTCCTCATGACATGAATAATTTCACACTAGCCCGCCAACTTGTGATCTCAACCCTTCTTTAGTGGGGGAGCCAAGAATTTTTGGCTGAAGGGCACGTGAGTCACCGACCTGGGTTTGATGTGGGGACTATGATGTGACAGCAAGTAGGTCCAGCATCGTCGCAACAATACTGATGTGGGGCAATGGTGCACAGCAACCCACACTTCGCTTCTATACTTCCCTTCTTACAGCATGTTCACCGCTTATTGTGGTTACCTAAGGAATACGTTAAGATGTCTCTCTTATTGATCAAATGGTGATTGGAATTCTTCAACACAAGAATATTCAAACGCTATTACTTAAAATTGCTTGGGTTGTGGAGAAGGGTGCAGAAAACACAAAAAGTTGCATGCAATCCCCGGTAAATGAGCAAGAACTTGTTACATCACTAGCTAATGTCACCAGCCACTGTAAGTCCCTGGCAAAATGTTCCAATCTTGGTGTCTATAAATTGTGACATAGAAAGTGGATTAATTTCTGTGATTTGTATATTTAATTACCTATTTGATCTCTCATGAATAGAACGAGGGGCTCCCTCGACAGTTTCCGAACGCAAAAAACCTATTTGATTTCACAAGCAGTGGCTGCTGGAAGTTCATGCAGAGCAATTACATTATTATACAAGAATTTTTGTTAGGTACTGGAAAACTATATATTTTAAACTTAGAACATGGTAACTCCTCAACTTGATTGCAAGATAAGCTAAGCAAGGTTATAATCAATCACCAAAATAAGGAGTACATCACTAACTTGTGGAGTTTGGTGCATGTTGGATGGAGAGTCTATGCTTCACATTATATATATATATATATATAATATATAATTTTCAATGACAGTGCTGTCTCTTTTATAACAAAAAATATTGAGAAAAGTCTTATCAATGTAAATTATTTGTTTCTATTCAACAGGGTGGTTCCCCTCTTTTTTGACTTCTCGACCACTAAAAGTGAAGTGTGGTCGAAGAAAGAAATAAGTGACAGCTCCACGCATTTTGAGTTCTTATGCACGTCTAGAGAGAGGGGAGAGAGAGAGGAGAGAGAGCAAACAGAAAGATGGAATTCCTTCCGGCATTAGCTAGTGACGATCGGCAACCATGAACATTCATGAGGACCGTGGTGTAGGTACTGTGAATAGCTTTAAAATAGGGAAGGGAAGCTGGTCAATCAAGGCGTCTTTCAGATGTGGTTTCATTAGCATATGTGTTTTCTATATGCTTTTGTGGTGATGCTGCTTTGTGTTGAAGTCGGTGATATACATGTGAGACTTCCTTCATAAAAAAGGATGAAAAGTTGCGGAAACTTGTTCTTCTGCTTGAAGATTCATATTTAGCACATGTTGAATCATATAAATTAGACTGTCAATTGCTTCTGATGTAACAGATTTGGATTTTTCATGTTGCCATGGTATTCATAATTCCTGTCTTTGATAGCCACCATATTGCCATGGGAAGCACAATCTACCAACTTCACATAAGTATTTTGATTCGAGCCTTTCTATTCCACCTCTAAGTCTGCGTCTTTCCACCAAGACAGGAACTTTAATATCACGATGTCATATCATGTAAATTAATGGTTTCTATTCAACAGGGTCGTTCCTCTCTTTTTTTACTTGTCTACCACTGAAAGTGAAAGTGTGGTGGAAGAAAGAAACAAAGTAACAGCTCCATGCCCTTTGATTTCTCTTGCATGAAAAGAGCGAGAGAGAGTGAGAGATGGGAATTACATGTTTTGTTCTTATTTTAAATAGTAGTCTGTGGTGGCGAGTGGAAAAGAGAGATGAGTCCGACAAATCCTAAGATCTGTTTTAGCAAAAGAACTCAAGTATGCAACTTTAGTTTGAAAGCAGAGAGTGCTTCAGGACATAGTGGATCCTTCAGGTCCCTTTTTCAACAGTACCGAGGAGTAACCAGTCATTACAAAATCAAGATGGTTGAAGTTTTCTTGGGAATAAGATGAATGGTGAAGAAGTTTAACAACACTGTGATTGTTCTGATTCTCAAGATACAAGGAGCTATAAGTGTACACCAGTACAACCTATTTCTTCATGTAATTCTTATATAAGGTCATTTCAAACGTGTTGGCTCTTAGAGAGACTTTAGGCAACACAATCCCAATTGTTAAATAAATTTTTCGTTGACCTATTATAGCACCTGTTTGGATGGAGAGAAAGTAGGATAAAAGGAAAAGAATGGAAAGGGAAAGAAAGGATTTGGGAAGAAAAGGAGAAGAAAGAAAATAGAATGAAACAAATTGTTATAAAGCTTGTTTGAATGGAAAGAAAAAGAATTGTTCAAACTATGTTTGTTTGGACTACATAAAGGAAAGAAAGAAATAATTTAAGTTGGTTTACAAAAATACCCCAAAGACTCTAGAACTTATAATGCAAGTGAAATATTTTTGATTCAGTTATACGGCTGGATTCGAAGGGGGACATGTCAATCTTTAAAAACCTATTTTATATGTAGCATAATGTTTATATATATTTTAAGTAATTTATCACCTTAAAATCATCAATGAAAGATAACTTTAGCAATAGAGGACTTACGAATGCAAAAGGCCAAGCAAACCAAATATGTTTATGACCTCAGGGTTTATCTATGCAACCATTAACATGTGTGAAGGCCTTCATTCAAGAAATCCATTTATTTCTTGCTTCATATTAATAGGGATCCTTAGATAACTTGATAAGATATAATAATGGTTTCCATAAATTATTTCTTGCCATTCATACTTGCATCTCATCAATCATTTCCAATTTTGATCGCAAATTGAAAATGTCATGCTATCGTTTAACAAGTGATGTCCAGTTCTTCATGCGAGTGGAACTAATATATAGTGAGACCACCAGTGGCAGAGCTAGAAATTTCTGATTGAGGGCACTCTGTTTAGTTTTAAACTTGAAGGGTCACTCATATGTAAAAGAAAAAAAAAAGAAACAATAAAAGTCAATTATGTTACATATGTAAATACGGCAAAATTTGTAGGCTGGTGAGGGTAATTGCCCACACCAGCTACAATGTAACTCTGCCACTGGAGACCACCTTGAGTTACAGATTACCTCTTCATGTTTCACCACATGGCACTTGTATTTGTCACTCATCATGCGATAAAAATATTTTGGAGATGAATATTTCAATTTGTTTGACTATCTTGGAAGCCTTGAAGTGAATTGTGGCTGCTGGAAGAAAGGAACATGCTTTTTGAGAGTGACTCTAGCACCATTTGTAGCCATTCTTTGGAATTTGAATTTCTTTTGAATTTTGACAATGATTCTCTGAGCAGCAGTGATCATCTGAGGAATTTGGACTCTACTCCTTTTGAACATTGAATAAGGTGAGCCTGCATATGCTGGTGAGGACATTCCACTTGAAGGGGATGATGACAATGAAGCAAAATGAGTTTGAATATTATAATGAAGATGAAGAAGATTAAAAGATAGGTTGCATATTATAAATGTTTGATAATATGATGTAAAAACAGTAAAAAGTTTATTGTAAAAGTCTTTAAGACCTCAAATTTTATCATGTTTATCATATCTTATCATTATTATGTCTGTAGATGAAGATTTGTGAATTTTTATTATATGTGTAATATTGTGATGATTTTTTTATATAGGAAACATTTTTCTTGGTTTTATCAGAATTTATAGCTATTTTTTATTTTTTAATTGTGAATGCATTACAAAAATAAATTTACAATATGTTTACAATATTACCATACATGTATAGGTTAGCCCGATCGATAAGTGATACAATACTGCTTTTACAATATTTTTTCTTTCTTCAAATTAAGTTTCCTACAGTTTCAAGTATTGTCTTATGAGATTGAACAATGACCAGGTGGCCAAATTTGTTCAACAGAATTAAGAGCCTCAAGAGCAGTTGTCTAGGGTGCTGGCAAAAATTGAGCAGGGAAATAAAGCTTCTACTATCTGGGAGGTTGTTCCATGTGAAGAATTGACTGAGTCTCATGGGGTGAAGGAGGAAATTTGGTGCAGAAGCAAGAAATTGTAGATGCAAGGGGTGAAAGAAATCCAAGTTGTTTTCAAGTTGTAGTTCAAATAGAAATTATTTTTAACGATGATTAATTCTAACATTTAATTAAGAACTTTATTTTGATTTGCATGATGGGAAGGCACAAAATGACAAGAAAATGTGGATGAAGCTGGACTAGGGCTAGCTAGATGATAAAATCTTAAAGGGTCTGGTAATTAAAAGCCATCATTTTCTTTCTTAATAAGACCAGAAAAAATATTTATCAATTAAACATTTTCATGATTTGGGTAAAATGACTCATAAATCCGGTGTCTCTTTGGTCAATGTTTGCCATGAGCCAGACCCAACTAGAATTCAGGTGTCCCACAGTTGCAGGTTCATTGAAATTCAACAGAATCAGCCTCTGTGATGGTAAATCCTAAATAAAATGTACTTATTTCATTGTCAGAAAATAAATAATGAATCATGACTAGTTTACACATATAATTGAGCAAGGTCATCTGTAGACTTAGATAATGTTTGTTATTTGTTGGATTAGGTATCTTCCCATATAGAAAACTACTAGAAGCATCAAACAAAGCAATGTTAGTGGGAATATATATATATATATATATATATATATATATATATGAGTGTGTGTGTGTGTGTTGAAATTACGCAGCTATTTCTATGCTCGGATGGTTATTTTGTATTGGTAAAAACTGCCATAAAAGTTGGATTCCATAATTGAAAACCATGGTCAAGCAATTGATCGTTGCAAATGCATCTTTTGCGATGTTTTTTATCGACACCAATCCATTGTTAATCACCATTTTAATTACCTTAAACATGTTTAAAATATGTGACATTCGTTTATTTTCCAGTCAACCTTGTACAATAGATAGATCATATGAATATCCCATCAAAGGATGTAGGAAGGCCCAGCAAAGCAAAATTACTATGATCTTTCAAAAAATTGATTCCTCATGACATGAATAATTTCATGCTAGCCCGCCAACTTGTGATCTCAACCCCTTCTTTAGTGGTGGAGCCAAGACTTTTTGGCTGAAGGGCACGTGAGTCACCGACCTGGGTCTGATGTGGGGACTATGATGTGACAGCAACTAGGTCCAGCATCGTCGCAACAATCTGATGTGGGGCAATGGTGCACAGCAACCCACACTTCGCTTCAATACTTCCCTTCTTACAACATGTTCAATGCTTATTGTGGTTACCTAAGGAATACGTTAAGATGTCTCTCTTATTGATCAAATGGTGATTGGAATTCTTCAACACAAGAATATTCAAACGCTATTACTTAAAATTGCTTGGATTGTGGAGAAGGGTGCAGAAAGCACAAAAAGTTGCATGCAATCCCCAGTAAATGACGCAAGAACTTGTTACATCACTAGCTAATGTCACCAGCCACCGTAAGTCCCTGGCAAAATGTTCCGATCTTGGTGTCTATAAATTATGACATGGAAAGTGGATTAATTATTGTCATTTGTATGTTTAATTACCTATTTGATATCTCATGAATAGAACAAGGGGCTCCCTCGACAGTTTCCGAACGCAAAAACCTATTTGATTTCACAAGCAGTGGCTGCCGGAAGTTCATGCAGCGCAATTACATTATTATACAAGAATTTTTGTTAGGTACTGGAAAACTATATATTTTAAACTTAGAACATGGTAACTCCTCAACTTGATTGCAAGATAAGCTAAGCAAGGTTATAATCAATCACCAAAATATGGAGTACATCACTAACTTGTGGAGTTTGGTGCATGTTGGATGGAGAGTCTATGCTTCACGCCTTCAAACTAAGCAGAGTCCAAAAATCACCAAAATGGTTTTAAGCTAGAGATCAAGCTGAAGAAAAATAGAACCCTAAAGGGGTAGTGGCAAAGCCAAATTTCTGACTGGGGGTAGGTAGTATTAGTTTCACTTTCAACTTTAAGGTATATAAAAAAAATTAAAAAAGAAAGAAGTATCAATGACTGGTACGAGAAATTGCTTACAAAATCCGCAATGCAGCTCCACTACTGTTAAGGAGTCTTTGGCAGCAGGGACACTCATACAGTTTTCATAATAAGAACAACCCCTAAATAGGTAGACAAAATGGGGGATGCTTAGCAGAAGTCTAACCGAGCGTGAGTGACTATACACAATTTCCCTAGATCTCTTTCCTCCAATGAAAAAGATTGAAAACCAGAAAGTGACAAAACAGAACACATAACAACTACGAACCATGAAGAAGAGAAAACAGATCTATTTAGATGGGTGCTTTATGTTACTTCATGCCTAAGAAGGTGCGGTCCTTCCAGTTTTCACCTTTAACCTCTACAAATCAGACCTTAGGCATGCAATATATTGGATCATATAGATATGTAGCCCTCCACATACATCATCAAAGTATATCAGATGCCCACCTAAGCAAGAAATTAAGTCTAAGATGTCTGAGAAAACTTTTTCCTATAGATGGATAAGCAAATGCTAGTCCATCAATTCGAGATCCAATTCCAGATTTTTTAAAGTGATATCTCATCCACAGCATCGCATCGATTGAGGAATCAACAAGCGATATCCCATGACAATGATGGTGGCCAAAGTGCAGTTTCTTCTCTCCACCGCCTGTGGACCCGAAGCCCCGATATGAGATTGAGTTGCGTGCACATCCGAACACACAAGTATGCTGTGGAAAAAGATGGGGTTTTGATATGTTCAATTTTTTTAATAAAGAAATGTTTATTTTAGACTTTTTTGACCTTTTCATAACCTTTTTTCTACTCTTTTAAAATGTTTCTATAGAGAAAAAAGATGGGGTTGGGGTACTTTTGAATTTTTAATAAAATGATGTTTATTTTAGACTTTTTAACTCTTTCATAATATTCATAATATCTTTCATATATATATATATATATATATGTATATATTGAAGATATGTCTTTCTATAATACCTTTTCTTGGACCGGACACTCTCCTTTCATTATGGCTGTTACATTAATACAAATATGTTCGTGTTGTCCCATGTGCACCTGAACTCTAAACCTGGTTATATATGTGTCATACTAATGCAAAAAATTTTGTGCACTGGTTATGATGAAAATAGTCCCAATTCACACCGAAAAAAAAATTGGGAAGACAAAAGTGGAAGTCAAAAAAAAAAACTATAAAGGACATACCTTTTGAAAATTACTAAAATGTCCCTTACTATTGGGTATGTACGTTGGGTACCCTTAACCGGCACTCACTCAATCTACCCAACTCAGCTGAATGCTCTCCACTCACTGGCTCTTCATGAGCAACTATCACCACCATTTCTCTCTCTCTCTCTTTCTGATTTAGCCTGATTTGTTCTTTATTCTAAAACAGCTCTTAAGGACGGTGGAAAGATTAACGGATGATGTGGGCTATTAGAGAGAGAGACATGCATGGAATATTCTTGTGTCAGATTTCCATTGCAACCATGGGTCACATTTTTCTTTCTTTGACAAGTAGCCTAAACCATTGCATCCGGCGTTGTTACCCAACCTGAGGTCTGTGTGCATGACCTAGAAGAACGCCTCAGTAGGAACCATATAAATATTAAACATCAATCAAGAAGAAGTTGCATGGTGGGTCCGGCCATCTGAAGAGCACGGCTGGACCGTCGATGGATCGAGCCCAGTTTCTTGGACTGGCCTGCCCTGATTGCATTTTGAGAAATCCAGGACTTGTCAAACACGATGAGCAGCCATTGACTCCACAGTTTTTCCAAAGGAAAAGGACCGACCTCATCGGTTCGCAGTTTGAATGGGTCACCGCAAAACACAGTTACTCGTCGGTGGCGAAGCTAGATATTCAGTGCTGACAGGCAGGCCCTTCAGAAAATCAGTGGCCGAGAGATGCCATATGCTAATCAGCAAAATAGCTACGGAGCTTTAGCAAGTAAACTCGTAATTTTTGTGTGCCTGTGTGGGCAATTGCCCAGACAAGCCCACATGTTCCTGCATCATTCTTGATAAATAGGAGTTGCCTATTGTGATACCTATCAATCCAACTTAATGGTACTTTAATTCTTCATACTCTCACATTCTGTTTTTCTCTTGTAAAAGTTGGTTGGAATCAGCCGATTTGAATTGTAGGGGCTTGGCTTGGGATGATCCAAAGTGTTATACAAATCGGCTAATATTTATTTATTTATTTATGTTTACTTAGAAGAAACTATCTTCTTCATAAAACCACCAAGGTGGACGTACTGTACATCGTTCAACTCGAATGTTGTTCTTGCCATGGTTTGCAGACAAGAGAAATAACACATTAGAATGTGACAGCGGCCACAAGATTCAAACCTTGAATTCCTTGGATATGAACTGCCTTGCAGCCCAGTTGCCCTATGTGCCTTGAGGCAATCAGCCAGTCTTTATTCAAGTGATTCGCAATGAAGCATGATTTAGCCAATTCATCGCCAATCGCCCATTTTAAAAGACGCAGATGTGCTTACGGGTTCCTTTAAGTTTGCACTTGATTTTACATTTCATTGAGAGAAATTTCCACAATATTGACAAAGTAGCTCCCATCTTGATCTCACTCTCAAACTGTGGGCCCACACGGACCATCTACAGTCCAGCATCAGCAGTTTGGCATTGTTGAGGAATCGATCAATGACATCATTGGAGTTGGTCAAAGAGGGCATCTGCAGTTTAACCCAACCTGGGGACGTCAAAGGGTTGGGTTAGGTCCAAGGCTTGACAATGCCGTGCTTAGGCTGACCCAAAGCCTTTATTGGCAGTCCAAGCCTGTTCTGTTTAGTTATTGGGCCAGGGCCTGGCCATCAACTTCATGTTTATCTTGTACTCAACCTGATATCTATCCTTATTTGAAACTCTTCACTTTTCATTTTTTAATTTTTGGAAACCATTGGGAATATGTCAAGAGTTTGTATGGGAGTCGAATGCTGGCATCATGCCAAAGAATGTGGGAAAAAGAAGTATAAAGGTATGTATTTGGGCCAAGTCGAGCCCCCAATACCCGACCCAGGCAAGCTATCCCAGCGTGTTTTTTTATCTGGCAAGTAGGTCAAATGGTCCCATTTGTCCATCTGGTGCCTGGCCCAGTGCCTACCCTTAGAGTCAGTCATAGTGTTTTGGCAGCATATATACAGGACGTTTGCTACGAAGTTCCCACTGATCTTGTGTGTGTGAGAGGTTTCCCATCATTGAGAACTTTCTTGTCAGCTAATTAATATTTTTGGGTGATGCATTTGAAAGAGGCCTAGCTTAAAACCGAACATGGAATCTTTTGCACCCTTTAGATATGATAAAAGTCATTTTGTGCATGAGTTTATAGTAATCTAATTAAAATATCATTAGATGCCATACAGTGGTGCTACTTAGTCTTCACCTATAAAAATTAAAACTACTTAAGATATTACTAGTACTTTTATATGGGAGAATTATAGCATGTTGAATGCCCAGTGTTGTTAGGTAATTAAAAAGTTAAAAGTCTATGGTTGAAACACCACAAACTGTTGTTGAAATCATGATAAACTATTATAAAAACACACTACCACAAACCATAAACCGTTGCTAATACCCCTGCAGTGTCTATATTTTAGCAAATAATGTTTTATTTTGAGCTATACGACAATATCTAGCATCCATCAAATTTGAATCCACACACACACACATATTCAAATTTGTCATTTCCTAGATCTTGTCTTATTACTAAAATAAAGAACGGTCGCTAAAGCATGCAGCTGTATTAGCAACAGTGTATCAAATAGTGCCTATTTAAGGCACTTTTTTTAATGGTTTATGGGTTTATCAGTGACATATTTTAAATCTATTAGTCGTCCAACATCCAGAAGATTAAAATGATTATATATATATATGTTTATTTAATATATATTTATCTGTATTTATAATTATATTTATCACTAGGAACCTTATTTTCCTAAGGAGTATGTTAACTTGTCAACCTTCTTCCTTCAACTATCCATTGAGGCTCTTCGTTCTTGAAAACGGTAATATTCAAAAAAATATTGTTCTTACCACTTTTGTCTGTATTGCTAAAATAACGTAGACCACAAAAATGCATGGGGGCCCCAACCCTATGATGTATACCTTCTCCCTTCAATGGGGCCCGAAATGCTACACTTTCCTTGACGAGGAACCGTTCTGATGCAATCGGGCTGGGTTTCTCCTTCCATTAATGATGAAAAATAATATAAAGAAAAAAAAATCAACAGAAAAAACACAATTAAGAACTGGCCTCTAACTTAGCCTCAACACTCTCTTGCTCACTCAGCAAACTTTCCATGGTCAGGGTCAGCACTTTTCAAGATTTGTCTGACATGAATCAGTGACCTTCAGTATCATTAATGTTGGCTTTTCTTTTGTTTTTTGTTTTTTTGATTTTGTCAACGACAAAGGAGTTTCCAAAGGAGATAGCCTCCAAAGAGAAGTGATCTTTAACCACGGAATACCTTCTCACTATTGAGACTACCAAAGAACCAGAGTCACTCTCTTAGTTCCTTGACACGAGAACTAAGAGCATGACAGTTTGTGATTAGAGTAACATGACAGTCTTTAGGAATCCTCTCTACAAGAACAGAGTCCATAATTCTGATCATGTTTGAGAAGAGAAACCTTTGTACCACCAACCTGGTTTTCCTGATTGGGGAGGCATTAAACCATAGTAAACCAGCCACTTTATAAACATTTGCAACACAATGTGGCCACTTCCAGCCCCCACTCATCTTTACTCTGACAATGCCAAAAATGGCTGAAAATTAAGGTTTGCAGCTAGATATTTATCGCCTGTTTTACATATTGTCCTCATTCTTGTTTATAGAATACCTCACAACATGAGTGTCAGACTTCCCTCTTAGCAATCTCAGCTAGCTTAACCACCTCTTTATGCACCACCTGATTTTTGAAACACCATAGCTTCCAGATTGTGATATTGAAGCAGGCAAGCCAACACCATCCGAATTCTTTACATGAGAACCTCTTCCTCCACCACCAGTTCCAGACAGAGAAAAAGTCTGAGGTATGGAATTTATCAACTCCAAACCATGAATAGATGCATTGCTAAATGTTCATAGCATTAGTATATGAGAAAAGAAAGTGAGATAGATCTTCACAAGCCCTCCACACAACTTAAAGACAGAAACAATGGAAGACCCTACATGTTGAAGTTTGGCATCAGCAGGTAGACGTTAATAACTACAAACAAACACAAACCAGTTAGCTCTAGGTAACGCTTTTGCGTTCCACACTGTGCCATGTAACTACCATTCCTTTAATTTTACATGGTTCCAAACTTGGCTCCTGAGCTTTGCAGGTTTACGATTTTCTTTAGAACAAAGAAAATCTGCACTTTGCATGAGCCTAAGTTGAAGGCAATCTCCAATGCATTGCACATGTCGCCATAGATTTAGCTCAATGTGGTGCTGTATTAGCATTTACTTAACCGACCTTCGAAGGAAAGGTTCTACTTCCCAAGCAGATCCAATGGAATCTGCTTGAGTAAAACATCCTCCATAGAACTTAGCAAGCTCCCCATTCATCACATTTCAAGTAACAGATTTAGATCCCGCCCAAGAGAAGAAATATTTGGAACCATTTCCACATACCAAGTACTTTTCCTACTCAAATATTTTTTCATGCATAATGAGTCCCATATGCCCTGGTGAAAAATTAATGTACATCCTAGAAACAACCGATTAGCTTCATTGACCTCTTTAAGTTTTCTAATGCCGAGCCCACCTTCCTATTTAGGAAAAGCCAAGACATTCCAGGCAAGTAAATGAGGCTTACCCCTGCATCTGACTCTTCCTATAAAAAACTGCACATAATCTGTTCCATTTTCTTAATGACACCAAGAGGGCACTTGAGCACCAACATCCAGTAAATACGAAGTGCTTCTAATACTGATTTGATCAAGTAGATCCTACTGCATAGGAAAGTAGCATGCTTTTTCATAAACTAAGTTTACTCTGTATTTTTAAAAGAATAAGAACCGTACCAACATTCTCAAATTCATTGGCTTGGGTGGGAGACCCAAATATCGAGTGGGAAACTGTCCTAGGCTCTCACCGAACTGATTACAAATACTTGCAATCTTGCTTTGGCCCATATTGAAAAAGAAGAATGCTGATTTTTGAAGGTTAATCATCATTCCAGCATGGAGTTCAAACAGAAAAAAAAATTGTAGATAAAGAAAGCCATTCTTGAAGGCTTTTAAGAAAATCAAGATGGCATCAGCATACATTGTAGAAAAAACCCCTGCTATGCCTCTTCCAATATGCAGTACTTCAATCATTCTTCTTTGAATTGTAGCTTGCAATGTATGTGAAAAGATTTTCATGACAATGAGGAATAAAAATGAAGATAAAGGTAACCTTATTGCAGACCATGAGAAGATCCAAAGTATTCACCTTGATGGTCATTAATCACAAGAGCACAGAAATCATTTTTCACTACTTTTATTACTTTTTAAGTCCAAATAGGATGAAATCCTAAATGCAAGATGGCAGCCTGTAAGAAAGTCCAATTGACCCTGTCATATGCTTTTGATAGGTCTATCTTCAACATAAGCTAGTTGATCTAGCTTTAGACATTGTGTATACCATCTCAAGCACAAGAACAAGACATTGGTGGATGTTTCTATCTTTCAAAAAACCACCTTGCATGTTGGAAATGACCCACTTTAGTGCCTTCTTCATTCTTGAAACCATGATTCTGAAAATAAATTTCAGTACACTATTCTCAAGAAAAATATGTCTGAAATTGGAAATGTGCACAGCTGAATCAAATTTAAGAATTATGATTATATGACTTCTGTCTAGTTTCTTAACAAGCTTTCCTTTCTAAAAAAAAGAAATCTCTAGGGCAACTGTGATATTAGTCCTTAACGTGCCCCGACTTTTTTGAAGGAACGATTTCAGAAACCCATTCAGACCTGGTGCGCTATTGGAGTTGGCACCCATAACAGCTATTGCACTTCCTCATCTGAAATGGGACTTAACAACGTTAAGTTTTCTTTTATAAATAGGCAGTGACCAACAGCAAGCTGATCCATAATAATTCTTGTTGAGTTGTCACGGGTAAAAACTCTTTAAAAATGAGAAGTACATGCTGAAAGAATTGGATCCTCCTCATAAAACTCCCCATCATCTGTCTTCATGTGCAAGAGTCTACTTTTTTTTACCTTTCTTGAACATAGCATGAAAACATTTGCTGTTATTAGCCCCTTTTTTTAGCCATGATACCCTTACTTTCTTTTTCTTCATCTCAAAGAGCATCCGCAAGAAAACATCTAATATGATTTTCGGAAGTGGACCAGTTATGAGAGTCAATATCTTGCCTCTTATAAATTTCAATAAGAACCTTTTGAAGTACGTTAATTCTGGTATCAACTTTCTTGGTTCTATACTTACTCCAATTACTTAGGCATGGTCGTACTCTATTCTGTTTTGCGAGAAGTTTAAGCACTGCACATCCTCTACACTCCACTCTCCATGCTCTTGTAATAATGACCTTACAACTAGGTTGACACTCTCAATAAAGGAACTATTTAAATCTTCATCTTCTCTTGCATGCGGTTTCAAAGATATTTAATTTACATGTAAAAGAGAAGTGCTGAGTGGTCTAAAGAACTTCTTGGTTCTACCAAAAGCTGCCCACAATTTTCAACTTGCTCAAAAATCTATCTAAGTTGCTTTGAACCAGTGCTGTCGGGGAGCAGAGATTGGTTCAAGTGAAAGCTCTGTTTCTGTCCACAATCTCTCTTAGTCCAACATCTTGAATGAATCCATTGAATGCTAAGCAAGCTTGTCTAGCAGGGGCAGGCCCATTTTTCAGACTCCTTATAAGTTGAATTAAAATCTTTCATTATAATACTAACATTTGTTTATTGGCAATAATGGTATTTAACATAACCAATTGGTCTTTGCGAATTCTAAAGTGAGGGTGTAGATACACCCCTATTGTATCAAAGTTGAGATTCAAAGCTTTATGAATAAACAAACAATCCATCCAAAATTTATTAAATTTGCAACTAGTCCATCTAAAATCAGCCTGTCTCTAACTCTACACAATTATGGCGCCATTAAGATTCATATCAATATTAGATTAAAAAAAAAACTCCTCGTAGTGATTGCAAAAGGATTTGAAGTTGTCTGCATTCAACATGATATCGAAACATGAAAATGATCCCAAGTTGATGAGATATCACCCAATTGCCAAAATCTTTCTACATTGTTAGAGTAGCAAGGCCTCTAACATTCCAACTATAAACTTCATTTGATGGCAATTGGCAACTCCTCTTAGGCTTCTTTTCCTACAGGAGAACATTCTCTTTGTTATGGAAATCCTCTGCTCCTTGGATATCCATGTCAGGATCATGTTGCGCCAACTTCCCTTCTTTCGGGCCAGAACTTTATAGCCCTAAAAAATGTTGTCCCACAACCCTTCTTCTTAAAATTGTTAACTTCTTTGGAATGGAGAGATCTTTTTTGTTCAAACTAATATTCATAGGAGAGGAAGACCTTTTATCTTTTTGTTTTCAGTCCATTAGTACAGTCCTAGTGGAGTTCAAAAAGCCAAATCCAGGAAAAAATTCCTCCTCAACTTCTGTGGCTTTCTTCTTGGTTTCATGGCAGGACTCAGCAATAGTTTTACCATGGTTAACCTTCAATGAGGATGATTCCATCACCACTTCATATGAGATAATCCCTTGAGACTCGTGACCCATAGATCGTAGGTCTTCAACAGGAAGTACATCTTTTTCAAAAGGCACAAATTGATTTCATTTAATATTAGATAGCTTGCATTGCTTAGAGCCTAGATTCCACCTTCTATTAGCAATAATGACCTGAGTCCATCCATTTGAGGGTTCAGTATTCACTTTTCCCTCCCTCATATGAGTGAGACGATCTCCTGTGGAATGTAATGAAACCCCACATAAGGTACAAAAACAAATTTTTGTTTCATCTTCCACCATTTATTCAAAAACTTTATCACCATCAAGTATACAAATCGAACCCATAAGTGAAGCCATCAGCATCTACAAAAAAACTACCCAGAACCTTAACGACACCAGCTAACACCTAGCAGTTCCACATATAAAGAGGCAACTTCGGTAGACGAATCCCTAGAGAGGTTCTCGTGACAGCTTGAAGTCGAAGCGGCATTCCTGACTTCCACTTGCTAGTGGCCAAAAACCTATCGTGAACATGCCATTTTTTTTGTTGCATAACTTCCTCTAAATATTCCTTTGAGGATGCCTTGATAAAAAAGAGTCATTTTGAAAGGAGTGAAAATTGTTTTCTCCTGATACAAATTGTGAAAAACTTCCACCCAATCCAGACGAAATCTTGAGCTACCGCCTAACAGAATTGCAATAGCAGTCCATCTGAAAGGTCTGACCATTTGCTTCCCCTCAATTTCACACACTACAAGATCTGGTAATCCAAATGCCTCCTCCCACTCATTTTGGTCCACAACACCAGCGCTCTTTACCACCGACACCCAAAATCATCGCACTGATAGAACTGACTGGAATCCTTGATCAATAGGTGACTTTTCATGATCCATCATCTCTAAGGATGGGCGAGAGCCTCCACCACCCACGATAAAGTGATGCTCACGAACATTTTCCTAACTCTAACCTAGGGTTCATGTTGTTCCCTTTCTCTGCTCCTTCATGTGATAACCACATCTTCTCCTTGACCAAGAACTGTTACATGTGGAACAATCCACACGCTACTCACTTTGACCATGTGCTTCTTTTCCCCACCATTTGTATTTAAATCCACACCCTTAGTCACAACCTACGTCATGATCTCCTTTATAAATACAAGGAGTTTTCTTTGTAGATCCACGATTACCATAGCCACCTTCCTCTCCTCCTTCATGATCCTCCTCCTGTAACTTCTCCCAGTTGCACTATCAAACTTTCCTACCAACATCTTCACCAACACTGTCAATGTTAACCAAAACTCCCGGCTTCTTGATAGACCTCATTCACCAAGACTTGCCTCTCTCTCATCTCTATGATCCTTCATCCGCTCCAGTTCGACACACTGAGCAGGGCAGCTCTACGCTTCAAGTTGTGCTCCCAATTGGCTTCAGGATATGCCAACACCAACAACACGACCATCCACATGTATTCTCATGAAGCCTGACCAGATGAACTAATTCCAGTGCCTGACCGCAAAAATCTGGAAATATCTGGCAAATTCCAGATTTCAAGGAAATGCCCCGGTAACTTAGAAGTTTAGAACTAAAGCCAATTGATCCTAGAAACGTTCGTCTGGGTTGTCACGGCTGAACTCGATGCCTGAAAAGTAAGAAAGAAATGGAAACTTGTGTCTAAAAAGTTTAGAAACGAGTTGATCTGGCAACTCTATCTTATGAAAAGTAACAAAAATTGATTGAAACTTGTGTCCAGCTATCTAAGGGTCCTTTCAAGATTCAATTGCTACGATTATTCTCTTTGTTTTCATGTTTAATTGAGTTGAGGAGGACTATCTGGTTAACTTGTGAAATGTGTTGGGGTCTGCTAAACAGGTGAAACTGCCGACAAGCGTTCACATCCTGCAATCAAACGTGGTTGAAATGTTTTGGAAAACTTCCACCTGTATGACAAACAAAAATTTTAGAAAAGAAAGTTGGCCGTATGTCCAACTATTTCTTCTCAAATCCCACCATACAACCTATATACTTAAATCTATGAGAGAATAGGCTGGTAGGCAGTTGTTTCGACTTATCGAAGCAGCACCTTCATGTGCTATAAAAAGAAGACATTGATACATCTATATATAGAGAGTTTCTCATGCAGCTTTACATTAGTACATCACTAGAAGTCCAATCTTACTGGGTCATCATCGATACTGGCAGCAACCTCAAATGGACATTGTGTGTTCTTTACTACAACTTTACCTACCAAATGAAGTCAACATTAAAGCCACTTCAGTCTTCCACATACCATAACCTGAGATGCACCACTAGCTTCTGGTCCGCTTGTGACGACAACCAACTTCGTAGCGTCAAGTCCTCATATGGTGATGGATCTGTTGTAGAAGGGTCCCTTGCTCTCGAAAGATTTTGGTTTGAGGTTGGCACTGATGGCACCATCAAGCTTCCGACAATCGCCTTTGGTTGCGTTCATAAAGAAAATAGTGTTGAATTCGAAAATCTTGTACATCCTAGTCTTGTTGGCCTCAGGCCAGGATCTCTTTCACTTGTTAGTCACAACGCTTCTTTATTAACCATAAATTTGCTTACAGTCTTCCTCTCCATAGCAAGAAAAATAATGTCATTGAGTAGATCAAATTCTGTGAGGAGGTAGAGTTCTTCGGAACCCAAGAGGTTCAACAGGTGCCAATGGAAGCAAATGCAGCTCAAGGCACTTTCTATACACTCACACTAGATTACATAAATGTGGGGAACAACAGACTCACAATATAGTTTGGAGGTGCACAGACGGCAACATGGTTGGGATATGCTGGATCAATTATGATAGACTCGGGTACCACACTGACTATCTTGCCAAAGATGTGTATGATCAAGTGGCAAACGCGGTGACTAATGTCACAAACCATAAACGCTTCTATCATCCTAACCAAGATTACTTGTGTTATAATGTAGAGAATAATGGTGATCCATATTAAGGATTGCTGGAGATGACCTTTCATTCCACCAACGCAGACTTGAAGCTGCCACCTTCAAATATCTTTTGGATGTATAGAAGTGCGACAGCTAGCTTAGCCATTTTTGGGAATGTTTTCCAGCAGAACATGCATGTGAAATATGATTTGGGGAAGGGGCTGCTTTCTTTTGCACCAATTGAATGTACTCAGGGCTAAAGGTGTATACATACATACATATATATATATATATATATATATATATTTCTTTCGTGATGATCTACGTGGTTCTCTGTACTAGTCTATAATTGGCAGCATTGGACGCTGCTTATGTTTTATGTCCTGATTGTCATGTGGTTGATGGTGTTATTTTTTCATGTTGAATAAATATATGTATCTTTTTTCAAAGATGCTTTCCCCTTTGTTTAAGTTTAAAGCTTAACTTAGATATGTCTGCACAAGTATGGACATTAACTATGGCTTTAACTCGACAGTCGCTAATACTGGATATTCTGTCGCTAATAAGTAATCGCGACGGTCAAAACTACAACAACACAAGTCCTGTGGCCCAAACGATTACCGATGAAAATGGCCATCGTGTCTTAGTTGTGTTTGTTGCGACATTAGTTGCTTTAAGTTAGCATAATGGCCATAGCATGTGCCTACACCTTATTGTAACTTTGACGATGGAATTTTCGGTCCCATAACACAATGTGTTCTGTGACGGTTATATAAATCGCTTAACTTCACAATGTCTTTTAACTTTGCAACTAAAAATGCTAACCTTCCATCAACAATGATGGTTGTTGTAGCTTGCACAGTGTACTGGCTAGCGACATATTTTCGAGTCCCTTACACATGTTTGGAACGGATTTAGTACACAGCGACATATTCTTGAGTCCTTGACACATGTATGGGACAGATTTAGTACACAACGACATATTTTCAAGTTGCTGACACATGTTTGGAACAGATTTTGGGATCAATGAAGAATATTAAACGAGTGCATGTGTAGCAAAAATTTGGAACATATAGTACCTGCTCAGCGTTTAATTCATTAGAAGAGTAATTTTTTTGTTAATTGAAATGCAGTAACGTTTCTTGAAATAAGAATATGGTGCTTTTATATATATATTTTTTAAAAAAGCAGAATATTATTCTTAACAAGTTCCATCTAAGAGAATTTAAAAGTCTCAGCGCAGGTTACACAAAAGACTTTACCTCCAGAAAGTTGTAAGCTTCAATAGTCTTATATGTACTCTTTTTCATAAGGTCATACAAAGAGATCAGGTTACTCCGAGAAGAGTAGCATAACTGGTGAGTTAAGAGTTTGGTGAGAGTCAGGTAGTCAGTTCCAATACCATGACCATTATTCTCATGAACCATAAAGGTTGGCAGGAGCTACTCCTAAACTGAAGGGAGTGAGCATAAATTCACCTGGTTTTGATGTTTCTCTAGACCCTGGGGTAAAGGGGACGAGTAGAGCTTCTGCCCCTCATGCATGCAGGCGGCAGGTTCACTCTCGCTCACCCGTAACAAAGAAGGGTTTTCTCCACTAGCAAGAGGTCCACTAAAATGTCATGCATTTGAGAACAGTGTTTATAAAAGTTGGCCTGAATTAATTTAAGTCAATTTGAATTGTTTGGCAAACCTATTTTATTCAGTGGCTGTTGCCCCGTGTTGTTATTTAATTATCTTTAAATACTTTTAAGATTTTTTCTTTCTATTTTTCACTTGGTTTTTTTAAATCTAGTATACTGATTTATCTTACCGACAGCCTGCAGGTTGTTTCGCTTTGGGTTTCGATTCTGATTCCGATTGTTATAAACATTTATTAGAAACAAATGTTCTATAGAATGGATTCATTTTCACTATTACCCAAATAAATATATATTGTTGAAGGTTCCACACTGCATTCAATTATCAAACAAGTAATCTACTTAATTTACTATTTATTTTAAATGTGCATTTGTCAGTATCGATTGAAGAAATCAACAAGCGACATCCCATGACAATGCTGGTGGCTAAAGTTCAGTTTCTCCTCCTCCACCACCCTTCTCTCCTCATTCTTCTTGACTTTTATTTGAATCCCTTGAATATTCAGGAATGACCCGGCCAATCCAGTTTTCAGTCGACCTGATCGGATCATATGAAAATCCCATCAAAGGATCTGTAATGGCCCACCAAGCAGGAAAGTTGCCATGATCTTTGAGAAAATTGATTTCTCACTACATGGATAAGCTCGCCCTAACCTGTCAACTTGTAACCTCAGCCTCATCTTTAGTGGCTGTACCCAAATTTTTTGACTGAACATTGCTTGAGTCACCGATCTGAGTTTGATAGTGCCCATGTGGCACTATGATGTGACTGGAACTGAGTCCAGCTTTATCACAATATAATTTTTGACTAACTCTTATGGGTAAGGTGCACACCGACCCACCCTTAGCTCCGCTACTGCCCTTCTTCCAACATAGTCCCCTCACAAAATGTTACAATGTCAGCTGGTGTCTAGAAATTAGTGACATAGACAGTGGATTAAATTATTTAGTTAATTACCTATTTGACATTTCAATAAAGCGAGGGGCTCCCTCGGCAGTTTCCCAGCAAAAAATTACCTACTTGATATCACAAGCAGTGGCTGCCGGATGGGCATGCAGACCAATTACATTATTATACTTGAACATATATGTTAGGTACGGGAAAACTATATATGTTACACTTATAACGTGATAACTCGATTGCAAGATAATCTAAGCAAGGTTATCATTTGAGAGCAATGTGCTATACTAGTGCAACTAGGGTGGAAGCGCTATGCCAGTTGATGGACATTTGGCTCTACTCACATGGGCATGGGCATTATGGGAAGCCGGATTTCAGTTTTCACTCAAACTGAAACTTGAAACTGGTTATGTTTACACCCCTATGTATAAAAATTGTACATAATAAGTAAAAATAAAAATAAATTTTAGAAGGAGAAAAAGGGTTTATGAAAAGTAAAAAATCCCAAAATATACACTTCTTTACAAAAAAAAGTCAAAAATACCCTATTCTTTTTTTTCCCCTTTGGTATACATTTGTGTGTACAACCTTGTGCATGTAACTCGATATTAATATATGTTATTGTATCTTCTGGTGAAAGATTTGGATCATTCCCAATGAAGTCTTCTTTCCTAATGCACGTTTTAATTTCCACCATTTATTGCAAACCTTCTGAAGGGAGATTTTTAGCTATCGTGAAGGCTTTCCGGCTGTCGGATTGGTTCCTCGCTTCTGCTATACTGCTTGTTCTCTATTTCCTTTTGTTTTTCCATTACTCTTTAGTTTCATTTAATACAAGCTCTCTCTCTCTCTCTCTCTCTCTCTCTCCTGTGTGTTCCTGTGAATATATATATTTATACATATAAGATGATAAAAAAGCATACCACTTAGGTAAGGGACAGAAGCCAGGCCGATTAATTTTTTTTTTCGTAATTTAGCAGTATCTTCAAATTTATTTGCTGATACACATACATTAAGTGAGTTATTTTTAATTTTATTAATATACCATAATAATTAAAAAGAAATGGTTCTTATAACATTAAAATTTTAATAGTAGAAAAAAACACTTTTTTTTATAAAAGTAATTTGAACTTGAAGATTATTTAGATTAAATTAGTGTTTATAATGAACAAATTAGGAGATTCACATTTTGTTCAAAACACTTTTTGACACAAATATAAGAGGTCTGTTGGTTTTTGTTTGTGACCGAAGTAGTGCGTGTGTATATATATATGTATAGTTTTCAATGACATTGCTATCTCTTTTATAAGGACCGTGGTGTACGTACTGTGAATAGCATTAAAATAGGGAAGGGGAAGTTGGTCGGTCAAACCAAGGCATCTTTCATATGTGATTTCATTAGCATATCAGTCTTCTATATGCTTTTGTGGTGATGCTGATCTGTGTTGAAGTCGATGATATATGTGAGAGACTTCCTACATAAAAAAGGGACAAAAGTTGTGGAAACTCGTTCTTCTGCTATTTAGCACTTGTTGAATCATAATAAAAAGACGGTCAACTGCCTCTGATGTAACAGATTTCGATTTTTCTTGTTGTCATGGTATTCATAATTCATGTTCTTCCATAGCCACCATATTGCCACGGGAACACAATCTTCCAACTTCACATAAGTATTTTGATTCGAGCCTTTTTATTCCACCTCCACGTCTGCGTCCCTGCCACCAAGTCTGGAACTGTAATATCAACGATGATAGAACTGTCATATCATGTAAACTAATGGTTCCTATTCAACAGGGTGGTCCCTCCCTTTTTTGACTTGTCTACCACCGAAAGTGAAAATGGGTGGAAGAAAGAAACAAAGAAACAGCTCCATGTCATTTGAGTTCTCTTGCATGTATAGAGATAGAGAGAGAGAGGGACAGAGAAAGAGATGGGTATTACATGTTTTATTCTTAATTTAAATAGTAATCCGCACTGGCGAGTGGGAGAGAGAGATGAGCTTATGGGCGCCCCCAAGTAATTTTATAGGAAATAAGTAGTTTTATAGCAAATGAAACATGGATTAAACAATGCGTCAACCTGTTAAGCCCAAAGAAAAAAGACACAAAAATACAATTGGCCTCATAGTTGGCTCATTTTTTGAAATTATTGGGTTGTACAAAAGGGTAGATTGATATGGTAGAAACTTTTGGTAAAATGGATTTAGGTTAAAGATTCATGACTTACCCATTGAGTAACTTTGGCACTAGATATTTCCAAAATGAGTACTACCATGTCCGGATTCAATAGATATGTTGTTATTCCAGGCTTCCTTATCCTTTTAAGGGAAGGTCTATGGTAAAGAAAATCCAATGCCTTTTTGGCCCACTTTTTGAAATTGCAAACAAAAGCAAGATCTAGAAACGAAATGTTTTTTCTTTCTTTGTCCATCCTTTCCTCACTTTTCTCCTTTCCCTTTCCGTTCTAGCCATCATCCAAAGCATTTGGATGATGAACTTTTGCCAACCAAACATATTTTTCAAAAACGTGGACTAGTGTGTGGGTTTCTTTAAAGTAGTTTTTTTGCAGGAAGGAGGCCACAAGGGTTCTACCCATCTGATGGAGGTGACTCATAAAAATCAGTACCGCCTTTAAAAGGTGACCATAAGTCCCATAACACCTGTTGAGAGCAGCTAGCAGGAGTAGAGGCAGGTATAGGTTAAGTGTCGCTATACTGATGCATAATTTTTTTTGTACGTCAATATGGTTAATGATTAAAATAACTTTAATTCACATTAAAAAAAATTATAAGGACAAAATTGAAAATAGAAAAAAGTAAAAAGACTAAGGAGAATATTTTTAATAAATTACCAAAATATTCTTCTCTCCTTTGATGGACACATAACTTTCTATCGTTAAGTATTGGTAATTACATAAATTTTAAAAGCTTTTTATTTTTATATTAATATTTTTGAACAAATTTTCTCATTCTTTAAAAATTGAAAAATTTATACCTAGTGTCCTTTATCTAGAATTTTGATCTTCTGTCTGGGCTCTAACCCCTATGCCGAAGATAATTGAATAAAGCAGTTAAGTGGGATTGCTGCTGGCTGCCCATAGGTCTGATATGTAGACCAGCAAGTGCGAAATATTGCAGATAAAACTTTCTCTTAATGGCTTCACTCATTTACATGGAAGTCAAGGTTGGCGCCTTCTTGACTTTGTGCTTCATCACGTCCTGCCATGGTCGGCTTGTTCTTTCAACATCAACCACGAGTCAAAGCCGACCATTGTCTGAAACCCGGAGCCATGTGTAGGGGCCAGCTGCAATCATAAAGGCCGTGGAGGATCAATTGTCGGTAAATGATCGCCATGAGCCAGACCCGACTAGCATTCAGTCGACCTTATTTTTTGTGTTAAGACTGAACCAATTAAAAAAATAAGAACAATCTATAGAGATCTTCCCTAGCATCAGGTGAGCAAGAGGGGTATTTCATACTACCGCTCAACAAGATGGCCGAAACCTTAGCCTTACCTCCATTTCCTAGAGCCTATTCTGTATCAGGTGTCCCACAATTGCAGGTTCATTCAAATTCAACAGAATCGGTTTCTATGATGGTAAATCCTAAACAAGATGTACTTGTTTCAGCATCAGAAATAATTGTGCAAAGGTCATCTGTAGACATAGATAATGTCTGTTACTTGTAGGGTCAGGTTAGACATCTTCCCAGATAGAAAGCATACTAGAAGCATCAAACAAAGCAATTTAGAGGGAATATATATATATATATATATATATATCTGTGTGTGTGTGTGTGTGTATTGAAATCACAGCTGTTTCTATGCTTGGATGGTTATTTTGTGTTGTAAAAACTGCCATAAAAGTTCTGTTCCATTATTGAAAACCATGGTCAAGCAATTGATCATTGCAAATGCATCTTTTGCAATGGTTTTATCGACACCAAACAAAAAATAATCATCCAGCTGTAGAGGTTCGTCTTAATTGGACACAAAGGCCAGTTCAAAGAGAAAAAAAATAGACCAACTTTTATTTGAATCCCTTTAATCACCCATTTTAATCGTTAAACATGTTTAAAGTATGATGACATTCGTCTATTTTCCAGTCAACCTTCTAGAATAGATGGATCATATGAATATCCCATCAAAAAATTGATTTCTCATGACACAATAAGCTCATGCTAACCCGCCAACTTGTGATCTCAACCCGTTTTTTAGTGGCGGAGCCAAGACTTTTTGGCTGGAGGGCACGTGAGTCACATCAAACATGGGCACTATGATGTGACAGCAACCGGGTTCAGCATCATCACAATATATTTTTGACTGACTGGTATAGGCAATGGTGCACAGCAACCCACACTTAGCTTCAATACTTTCCCTCCATGTTCAATGCTTACTGTGGTTACCTAAGGGATTCATTAAGATGTCTCTGTTCTTGATCAATTTGTGATTGGAATTCTTCAACACAAGAATATTCAAACGTTATTACTTAGCATTGCTTGGATTTTGGAGAAGGGTGCAGAAACACAAAAGGTTGCATGCAATCCTAGTAAATGACGCAAGAACTTGTTACATTACTAGCTAATGTCACCAGCCACTATAAGTCCCCCCGGCAAAATGTTCCAATCTTGGTGTCTGTAAATTATGACATAGACAGTGGATTAATTACTCTCATTTATATATTTAATTACCTATTTGATGTCTCATGAATAGAACGAGGATCTCCCACGACAGTTTCTGAGCGCAAAAAAAACCTATTTGATGTCACAAGCAGCCGCTGCCGGAAGTTCATGCAGTGCAATTACATTATTATACAAGAATTTGTTTTAGGTACTGGAAAACTATATATTTTAAACTTAGAACATGATAACTCCTCAACTTGATTGCAAGATAATCTAAGCAAGGTTATAATCAATCACCAAAATATGGAGTACATCACTAACTTATGGAGTTTGGTGCATGTTGGATGGAGAGTCTATGCTTCATGCCTTGAAACTAATTAGAGTCCAAAAATCACCAAAATGGATTTCAGCGAGAGAACAAGCTGAAGAAAAATAGATCCCTAAAGGGGTAGTGGCAAATCCAAAAATTTCTGGCTAAGGTGCAATATTAGTTTAATTTTCAACTTTAAGGTATATAAAAAGTTTTAAAAACTAGTATCAATGACAGGTAAGAGAAATTGCTTACAATATCCGCAATGTGGCTCCAATATTGTTAAAGAGTCATTTGACAGCAGGGACACTCATAAAATTTTCAAAATAAGAACAACCCCTAAGTAGGTAGACGGAAAGGGGGATGCTTAGCAGAAGTCTAACCGAGCGCGAGTGATGTTGGTGCTACATTTCTATACTGCAACTGGAGTGGAAGCACTATACTAGTTGATGGATATTTGGCCCCACTCACAGGCATCGATGCGGCCGTGGGCTTGAGGGTAAGGGAAAGAGGGAGCTTCTGGCTTTCTCTAAGATTGTGGGGTGACCTCCTGCTCATCTAAAATTAGAGTCCTACATATGTTATGTTATTTTTTAGGAAAGGGGCCGGCACAAGTTTATTTATAAAATATTAAACTTTGCCGATTGTTATTTCATCATTCAGGCGAACAAGCTGGTACAATTCAAATAGGTTGATTCAAACCAATTTTCACAGATGAAATGAAAAAAATATATTATAAAATAGATGAAAAGAAATCCCCAAATTATAAAGAACCGCACACAAACAATAATATATAGAAGCAAAAAAGAGAAGGAGAATGATGTCAAAAGATGACTACACGCTATTATAGATAGCCTGGCCCGAGAGAATGGCCACGAACAAACAAATGGTCGACCGCTCTTTTAGGGGGCATTTGATGGTTTGGAATTTTGATTTAAGAATGAAATGCAAGTCCAACTTCAACTCAAACATGAAACCTTTTACAGTCTTGAGAGTGGATAAACATCACTCAACGCAAGAGCGGTCAACTCAAAACAGCCATGTAACGCCAGCCAATTACTGCTAATATATATATATATTATATATATACATATATATATATATATATATATATATATATATATTCTGGCCATATTCACATTCACCCACTTAACGGTTGAGAGAAAGGTGAAGAAAAAAAAAGTATAAACTAATACTAGATGACAAAAATACCCACTACTTTTTTTTCTTTAGTTTTCTTCGTCATTCATTATAATGAATCAAATAGTCCTTATGAACGAGTAGAGTTACATTGAATAATCAGAGTCCCATTTAATTTTTTGCTATATATATAAAAATATAAAAGAGGATATGATATGGCCAAAATGGACATAGCATACCTGCAACCCTCACTGCATGAGCCTCTGCCCCATGAACTATCACCAGATGAGAGCCCATAATATCATGGGGTGGAAAGACATTTGTATATATATATGTATGAGAGAGATCATGTGGGAGAAAGATTTTCCAATCACTTCAAGGTTCACGGTTTAAGGAGGTCAATGGACAGGTTTTGGAGCAGGGACTACCATGTGTTACAGGGACAGAGCCAAAAAATTTCATGAGAAGGGCCAATTAATGTTTCTAAATTTTGACTAATCAAAATATCATTTTTCAAAATTTTTATATAGGACAAGTGAAATTTACTAAAATTTACATACAATTTTTTTTAAAAAAAATTGAGGTGGGCCAGGGCCATGCGAGCCTCCCTTGGCTCCACCCCTGATGCCTAAAAAAAATTTCAAACACCACTAGGACAATCTCTTCTTCCAATGTATACAACAGTTATTGTGGTCACCTTAAGTAATACGTTAAAGTTCTGCAGCCTTCCTTTTGTGTTTGAAATTCTTCAAATGTTTGTGATTGTTATACCTAAGCTTAACAATTGGAAGATGCTACCACTTTAACTCCAGGTTCAGCCACGTCTTTCTTTTTTTTTTTGCAGAATTTTCAAATCCAAATGCTTCCCTTCATCAGCGGCCACCATAACTATGACTTCCGTTATAAATATCAACACATTTATCCTTAGTACAGCAACCTTTTAGTCCTCACCATGGCAACCTTCTTCTCCCCCTTAGCATTCAGCCTCCTCCTGCAGCTGCTCCTACTTGCAATACTGCCTAACCCTACCACAATCTTTGCTTCCAAACCTCTCAGCTTTTCTATAGACCTCATTCATTGAGACTCATCCCAGTCACCTCTCTATGAAATTTCATCCACTCTAGCTCAATGAGCTGAGCAGGCGGCTCTGCGCTTCATGTTGTGCTCCCACAGCATTGCTTCATGGTTTGCCAATACCACCAGCATGATCAACAGCCCTGTGATGGCTGGTCCCGGTGAGCTTCTCATGAAACTCTCGCTGGTATCCCATCCAGCCTGTACTGGGCCATTATAGGCACTGGTAGTAACCTCATATGGACAACATGCCACCATTGTGACAACTGCCATGTCAAAACACCAATGTTTGATACACTTCAGTCGTCCACCCACAAGAACCAGAGATGCTCCACCAGCTTCTGCACGGAACTGCATGTCCATCGTTGCACCAGCGACCAACTTTGCTGGTTCAGATATTCCTATAGAAACATTTCCAAAGTATAAAGAGTCCTATCCTCTGAGAAGCGCTTGTTTGACAATGGTGCCAAACCATCAAGCATGAAGGAATTGTCTTTGGTTGTGTTCATCGGAAGATAATCCTCATTTTGCCCTGCATAAAGTTCCAGGCCTTGTTGGCCTTGGCCGTGGTCCTCTCTCTCTTGTTAAACAGATCGGCTCTTCCATTGACGACAAATTTGCTTACTGTCTTCCTCCATATAGAAATGAAAACAATTCCGTGGGACAGCTCAAATTCGGCGACGATGCAGACTTTTCAGGCACAGATGAGGTTCAAGAGAGCCGATGGCATCAGATGGTGGTGAAGGCAGCTTTTATGTGACTCATCCTGACAAACATAAGTGTCGGGAACAGCAGACTCAACATACAATTTGCTGGTGCACAGATGACTGCATTGTTGGGAGATGCCAGATCGATCATCATAGACTTGGGTACCAGCCTGACTTTTCTTGCCAAAGATGTCTATGGTCAAGTGGCAAATGCAGTGGCCAATGTCATAAACCGTGAGCGCTTCTATCCTCCTGGCAAGATTTGCTATGTTACCATGTAGGGAACAATGGTGATCCATATGAAGGGTTGCCGGAGATGACCTTTCATTTCGCTAGTGCAGACTGGAAGCTGCCACCTTCAAATATCTTTGGAATGTTTAGAAGTGGAATCATCTGCTTACCATTAAAGATGGAGAGATGCCCATCTTTGGGAATATTGCACAGCAGAACATGCATGTAGTATGATCTGGGCTACAGACTGCTTTC
The DNA here is from genome assembly GCF_008831285.2 of Nymphaea colorata. NCBI lineage: Eukaryota > Viridiplantae > Streptophyta > Magnoliopsida > Nymphaeales > Nymphaeaceae > Nymphaea > Nymphaea colorata. Next base: position 26,152,018 of record NC_045143.1, read on the forward strand.
TTTTGCACCAACTGAAAGTCCAACACGTAGAATGAATTGTTTATCGTAGGAACAAAAGTTATAGACTTTTGTCACCTATAAGTAAGGGTTTTATTTGGTCATAATTGTGTGTCTCTGGTTATTGCACATTCAACTCTCTCCCTCCCCTCCTTGTGGATCTAAAAGTTAGAATCTTAAAAATGACACATTTTGTATATCTTTCATTATCTTTTCTCTTAGTTTGACCACATTTGATCATTTTGAGGTTTTTTTCTGTGTGAAACTGACAAGTCTAAAATAATGCCATGTTAATTCTTTTCAAATACGAGGTTGATGTTTTATTTTATTTGACTTCAAAGGTGGTGTTGCAAGGAACAATAGAGGGCATCTTAGATTAACTTGAAAGGGCAGTGCGGATACATATAAGGTAGTTTGGGGTATTTGCTACACTTTTTTTACACACGAGCCCTAATTTTACATTTGGTTTCTTCAGAGTTATCAAAGACTCAAAGGTGACATATTATTTGAAGTGATAATGTCATACACATTTACATTAGTTCTCTATTTATTTATGTATTACATATAGCTATTTATCTATGTATTTATATGTAACTTTTAATGCATGTTTATTTATATTTTTATACACATGCTATCTTGCATATGCTGTGGTGGTCATCCTCCATAATGTCTCTACCATCTTTTACGAGTCACTTTTCTAATAGTGTGTCTTGTAAGTAATAGCTAAGTCAAAGAGAATATCAAGTGTTTTTAGTGAGTGCAGCTACAAAGCATTCTACATTTCAAGCATGCATTTTTACCATAGCTTCTGCCCATTTTGTTTTGGATATTCTTTTGTTGATTAATTCCTCTTGGTCTTTGAAAATGGGTGCAGTAGATTGTGGCTAACCTATGTAATCTTATAACTCTCTCTAACGATCTATATTCAGCCATTCAATATGGTTTCAAATCTGATATTTGGTCTCTTCTCTCTCGTTTTTTCCATGATGGCCAATATTTTTGTGTGATAATTGTACTAATTTTTTTAGTATAAGTTTTGGATATGGTTTGCAAATTGCTTATATGAGATGGCTGCACATCGTCCAGCATTCAAAGCTTTTGTAAGACCTACTTTCTTTGATCCATTCCACATACTTTGTATTTATGAATATATTTATTTGGAAATCAATACAATCTACTTATTTATGAAGAATTTTATGACTTTGTAGTTTTCGATACGCCACCTTATACTGAACAACTTCAAGGCCTTCCTCCTGCAACACATGGGTAAGATGATTATTCAGTCTCATTACTATGTAGCACTGGTATGGATGTAAGAATTCCTCTTTGCTTATGTCTGTGCCCTAATTGCTGCTCATGGAGCATCCAAGATCTTTTGGGCTTATAGCCTTTATACTGTCTATTGCCTTCTTGCTATTTTTAGTAACCTTACTTGGTCTACTTAATCCGTTCTCTCGATATTATCTTGGTATATATTCTATTGGGTTAATGTTGATTTTATTTCTAGAATGTTGTTACAGGTGGCCAATTTACTCAACAAGTAGAGTGTATTGGTGAAATTATAAGTATAATTCTTAAGAATGATGGCACACCTATAGCTATTGGAAACAAGTTACATGTCACAGGTGTAATCTACTTACTACTTAGTATAGTTGTTGAAACACATAGTTGTTGTTTGAGACATGGTGCATTTGCAAAGAGCTGCCTCCCTTTAATGTAACAATATATATTCTCATGATTTGATTTGTAAACTACTTTGCTTCTAATACCTTAAGACTGTAACAGTTTGAATTTCCGAATTTCCTCCTTTTCTTTGTAGTTTCATCAGTATCAAGTCAATTTTAGTAGGAACTTGCATTTTGTCCCTTGATGGCACGAAGCTGGTTTTGACTTAGTTGATCATGAGTTAATTTTTCTTCCAGAGAACATCTGAGTCATCCCATCAGGTCTGAACTAGTTATGGTCCTATCAGGCACTGCAGATGTGGATGTCAGCAAGGAGCAGAGAGTTAATCAAGATCTAGACTTGACGGCCATGATTGATTCACAGAAGCTTGTCCTTTCTAAGGTGCATGCTAGATTAGTTTCTTCCTCTTATAGAAGCTTGTCCTATTGATTGAGGCTGGTTAGTTTCTTTGTGCTGAAAACTGACCTATTCTTTGATCTTGGATCTTGTTGGCAGAAGTTGATGTGGAAATCAAGAAACTTACTGCCCACCCAATATTGTTGAAGGAAACCCATGCTTGGATTACATCAAATGCATCACATTTTCCATGGCTGGGAACTTGGAAGTAGAACGGGAGGAATGGTGGAAACAAGTAAATTTTAACGATTCTTTCTTTTATAAATGCATTCTCAACAGACTTGATAGGGATGTCCAATCTGAATCTGCCGTTATCCATGTAAATTTTCAAATTGACATTGATTTGTCAAGTTTTCTCAACACGGGCACGACATTGGATAAAAGCTCGAAATGACCAGTCCGTGCACTTATAAAATGGTGGCAGGTGATCTGTGGCTAGCTAAACGTTTTTGGCCACACTGCAAAGGGCAAGGATGAGTATTGGTCTTTTGCAAGTTGGCAATAAACTTAATTGCAACGACAAAAGGCGTTGCCAATAGCTTGTCTTTATTGTTGTGGTTGTATTTGTTTCACCAGGGACCAGATCAGGTCGAAACTCCCCCACCCCTCCGACCTTAAATCTATCATTTTTAATATACGTGGATTTAAGATCCATGCTACATAAATCTTTAGTTTGTTTAAGCTGAGGATCTATTAAAGCATATCTTTTAATGCTACATCGAACTATCAAACACAACTTAAAGTACAAAAGAGGATCGAATCAATCTCTCAAACCATCCGGACATAAGTACACTACCACAATTTTCTTTGTCACTTTCGATGCAAACTCTGCTGGGAGTTAGGCTGCTGTCCCTTTAGTAGAAAGAATAAGTAATGAATCTACATCGAAGAGTAACTTTGTCAATATTACTTGAACATCTCCTTCCTGATGATCGGGGGTGCTCACGCACTATTTTCTTTGTCTTTATATGTTTTTTTTATGAATATCCTATTGATAATGATTTTGTTTTTTTCAACTACAGCAGTACATTATAATAACCTTCGTACATGTGGAAAAGAACATGTACGATAACAATCACCAGGTGCAAGAAAATGTGGATGAAGTTGGTGCTATGACTATGAGGTAGCTAGATGACAAAATCATGAAATGTCTGATAATTAATTGATATAATT